>NW_028244438.1:0-54214 GCF_964263255.1 Lissotriton vulgaris | reverse complement strand
AATGCTAAATCCTAACTATAACGTGTGTGAAACCTATGGTTTTTTCAGTGAATATATATATACCTGCCTGTGAGTGGGGCGCTTTGGGGTTATTTGAGGTGAAATATATATATATATATATATATATATATATATATATATATATATATATATATATATATATATATATATATTCACTGAAAAAACCATAGGTTTGACACCAGTTATAGTTAGCTGGAAATTTTACTGACATAAAACCTTTGAAATCTTTGAAATTCCCACGTTATAGTTAGTTGGACTCACTATAACTTGCGCGCCTGCAATGCACTGCTGATGACGTCACATATTACATCACTCATGACATGGTCAGTGACATCACTCATGACATCACTCATGACACCATCCAGTGAATGTGTGTCTTTCTGAAAAATAAATATGTTTTATATATGTATATGTAAAGGTCGATGGAAGAACAAATGTTTAAATAAGTGTCTTAATGGATGTTTTTAAAAAAAAAAGATTGATTGGTTAACTGGCTTATTAAGTGTATCTTAGTGAATACATATATTAGCGAGTAATGTTTAAATATTTAAATGTTTGTATCAGTGTTTCACTTTGGCGCCGATTCCGATCCGGTAAAAAGCGCTCCGAATTGCTGTACGGAGCGTTTTTCCCCGTACGAATCGTACCAGAAGGCGTCCCCGTACGAATGTGCAAGTACGATCACAACCTAATGCGTCACTCCGTACATCTCGTAAAAAACGCCGTACGAATCGAAAGTCCGTACGATTAGCAGTCGGCTGACGCGCGACGCTACGTCCGGACGTAAATAGACCGCGTCTCCCGAACCACAAAGTACGATCCGTGTTCCACACACTCCGTACGGCTCTTTTCCTACGAGAGCTCAAAACTACCGTAAAACCAGACTCCGGCACGACCCGCACCCCGGTACGCGACAGGCAGGACATGGACGCCATCGTCCGTGTAATCCCTATCCTGTACGCCTGTTAGACGGGGACCCAGAGGGTCGGCCGAGTACAGGGGGAGAGGCCTCCGGTAAGGGCCGTCTCCAGCGATAGTACAGACAAGTAACTTCCCCCCCACAAATGGATACCACACAAGGATGAGATCTGCACACTTTATATAGGATTCTTGAGGCAAGGTTATCAACGATACAGTGGGGGCAGGACATGAGGATCCTCCCAATTCTAGTCTCTGTAGGGTAAGGGGTAGCGGGACAGTCTTAGTACCGGTCCGGTACCGGGGCGGCCAGAAGGAGCTCACAATCCTCGAGCTCAGGGGTCTGCAAGGTCGGGCCGCGGCAGCGCCAGCAGGCTAGGATAATAGTTCTTGGCAAGGAGGGCCGCGGCAGCGCCAGCAGGCCAGGATGAAGACTTTACGACGAGGAGGGCCGTGGCAGCGCCAGCAGGCTAGGATGCGGGTTCACGTTGCAGAGGGGGCCGCAGCAGCGCCAGCAGGCCGGAGCGATGGTTCACAAGGAGGGGCCGCGGCAGCACCAGCAGGCTAAGGCGAAGGTACACGTTGCAGAGGGCCGCGGCAGCGCCAGCAGGCTTCGGAGATGGTTCACAGGGCAAGCCTGCGGCAGCGCCAGCGGTCCGTCAAGGATGAGTTCTTCAAGGTGTCTCTCGACTCCAGGATACAACTGCCTTCCTGCTCTGGAGCTGCCCCAGTTATAGGTCTGGTCTCCTTTGATGTCCAGACCCTCGCGCTGGGAGGTCGGGAGGTCCGGGATGAGGGAGTCCAGACACCCAGCAGGGGGGTGGAGCCAGCGGCCCGGGAGGCCGGGGGCGATCGGCACCTGGCGGGGGAGAGCCATCGACACTCCTTTCTCCCATTGACCTGCCAAGTGGTCTCTTCACCTCCTGGGTGGATGGTGGTGCCTCGATGTCGGGCCTGGCCAGGCCCAGGGTTGGGGTCGAGCTGAGGCCACGCGGCCGCGTGATGCAGTGTCCAAAGATGGTGGCTGGGCCGGGGCAACGGTGCTGACGGAGGTCCAGGCCAGCCGATACTGGGGTGTTCGGGAGCAGGCGTCCCGTTGGGGACGGGTTACGGGTTTCCTCGGTGGGTTGCCGGCATGGTTCTTTCGGGGCATACAGGGAGAACCGGCGTCCGGGCCATCTCATGCGGGGAGGGAGCGGGCCTTCCATGCGGCCTGTCCAACATGCGTCCCCCCCAGCTGAAGGCAGGGAGAGTCACCCATCCTCTTGGGTACTCTCTTCGCCGAGGTGGAAAAAGCGTGACAGGCCGTCCGCGTTGGCGTGGTCCTGGCCAGGACGATGCTCCACAGTGAAGTCCATCCCCTGCAAGGAGATGGACCATCGCAACAGTTTTGGGTTCTCCCCCCGCATTTGCATCAGCCACTGCAGGGGTCGGTGGTCTGTCTGTACCCTGAAATGGGTGCCGAAGAGGTAGGGCCGGAGTTTCTTGAGGGCCCATACCACTGCGAAGGCCTCCCGCTCGATGGTGCTCCAGCGCTGTTCTCGAGCCAGCAGGCGTCGGCTGATGAAGGCCACTGGCTGATCGACTCCCTCGGCGTTGAGTTGAGAGAGGACTGCTCCAACGCCATGATCTGAGGCGTCCGTCTGGACTATGAATTCCCGGCTGTAGTCGGGGGCCTGGAGCACGGGGGTGGTGCACATGGCGGTCTTCAACTTCTCGAAGGCCGCTTGACAGTCCGGAGTCCTTTTGACTGTTTTGGGGTTTTTCTTGGAAGTGAGTTCTGTGAGGGGCCCCACAATGCTGCCATAGTCCTTTACAAACCGCCGGTAGTATCCGGTGAGCCCCAGGAAGGCTCGGACCTCGGTTTGGGTGACAGGTGGTTGCCAGGACTGGATGGCAGCGATCTTGAGCTGAAGGGGGGCCACCAGACCGCTCCCCACTTGGTGTCCGAGGTAGGTCACGGACCCCTGGCCAATCCGGCATTTGCTGGCTTTGATGGTGAGGCCGGCCAGCTGGAGGGCGTGCAGGACTTCTCGGAGGTGGTGGAGGTGGTCTGCCCAGTGGCGACTGTACACAGCGATATCGTCCAGGTAGGCGGCGCTGAATTCTTCGAGGCCCGCCAGTACCTGGTTCACGAGTCGTTGGAAGGTAGCTGGAGCGTTTTTCATGCCGAATGGCATCACTTTGAAGTGGTAGTGGCCATCCGGGGTAGAGAAGGCGGATCGTTCTTGGGCCCTGGGGATAGGGTGAGCGTCAGTTCTGGTAACGGCGTTCAGGCCCCGATAGTCCACACAGAACCGGAGCTCGGGGGCAACGCCCGGGGCGGCAGCCTTGGGGACCAGTACGACTGGGCTGGCCCAGGGGCTGTCGGATGGCTCGATCACTCCCAGAGCCAGCATTTTGGTGACTTCGTTCTGGATGCAGGCGCGCACCCGATCTGGCACCCGGTACGCCCTGTGTCGAATAGGTGGACTATCCCCGGTGTCCACGTCGTGAAGGCACCAGGGGGTGACCCCGGGGGTGAGGGAGAACAGGTTTGCAAATTGTAGCAGGAGAGCTCGACAGTCTTGGCGTTGCTCCGGGGACAAAGCCTCGGAGAGTCTGACCCCCTCCACTGAGCTATCCTGTTCACGGGTCCTCAGTAGGTCAGGGAGGGGCTCGGAGTCTTCCTCCGTCCCACTATCTGTCGCCATCAGTAGGCTGAGGTCCGAGCGTACGAAGTGGGGTTTGAGTCTGTTGGCGTGGAGGACCCGTAGGGGGTTCCGGGAGGACTCCATGTCGATTAGGTAGGTGACGGGGCCCTTGCGCTCTATCACCTTGAAGGGTCCTGTCCATTTGTCCTGTAGGGCACAGGGTTCGACCGGAGACATCACCCAGACTTGTTGTCCCGGTTCGAACTCGATGGAGGAGGCATGCTGATCATACCATTTCTTCATGTCCTCCTGGCTGGCTTCAAGGTTGGCCTTGGCTAGCTCCCTGAATCACCGGGTCTGGTTGCGGAGGGTCAGGAGATACTTATATACATCTGGGGGAGTCTTCAGGGGGGCCATCTCCCATCCTTCCTTGACCAGGCTGAGGGGACCCCGGACGGGGTGTCCGTACAGGAGCTCAAAGGGGCTGAAGCCTAGGGATTTCTGGGGGACTTCCCGATAGGCGAATAGGAGGCACGGGAGCAGCACATCCCATTGGCGACGTAGAGGTTCTTCTAGGCCCATGATCATTCCCTTGAGAGTGCGGTTAAACCGCTCGACCAGTCCATTTCCTTGCGGGTGATAAGGGGTCGTGAATTTGTAGGTGACCCCGCACTGTTGCCGGAGAGACCTCATGTACTTCGAGATAAAGTTTGTGCCCCTGTCACTGACGACTTCCCGGGGGGAGCCCACTCGAGAGAAGATTTCCATCAGGGCTCGGCCTACCACGGGCGCTGTCACGGTCCGAAGAGGAATGGCCTCGGGATAGCGGGTGGCGTGGTCCACCAGGACCAGGATGAACCGGTGCCCCTGTGCCGTTCGGGGGTCCAGGGGACCTACAATGTCTATTCCCACCCGTTCGAACGGGGTGGTGACGACGGGAAAGGGTTGCAAGGGTGCTTTGATCTTTCGGCCGCTCTTCCCGCTGGCCTGGCAGGTGGGGCAGGCCCGGCAGTGGTTGGAGACATCATTTCGCATTTTGGGCCGGTAGAAGTGGGTTACCAGGCGGTTGTACGTTTTGTCTTGCCCCAGGTGTCCGGCGAGAGGCACATTGTGTGCCAAGTTCAAAAGGAAGTCTCTGAAGCGGAGGGGGACCACCAGCACCCGGCTGGCCCCTAGCTCAGCAATTCTTGGCTCACTGTAGAGCAGGTCATTGTCCCAATAAATCCAGTGGGTCCCTGAGGTGTCTCCTGCGCTCTGGGCGAGGGCTTGCTGCCGGAGTCCCTCGAGGGAGGGACATGTTCTCTGCTCCTGTCGGAATTGTTCCTGGGTGGGACCACCCTCTTGACGCCACGGGGCCAGTTCGGGAAGGTCCTGGAGCCGATCGGGCCCCTCTTCGTTTGGTTCTGGAGGACTGGCTCTTAGGGTGGCTCCCTCTGGGACGATCGGGGGAGGAGGCTCTGGCCATTCGGGCTCTTCGGGACTGGGGATGGCGCGGGCGGCCATGGACCGGGTCGTTACGCAGGCCAATTCAGGGAGGCCCAACATCCCCAGGTGTTCTCTTCTTTCGACGGCTGCCCAGGGGGAACTTTCGAGGTCGTTCCCCAGGAGGCAGTCCACGGGTGCATCATCGCGGACACTTACCTTCAGCATTCCGGACACTCCTCCCCACTCGAAGGGGACGCAGGCCATCCGACACAGGCTTTCTGAGTTGTCGGCTGACCGGACGGGACAAAGGATGTTTGGCAAGATCTGGTCCGGGGTCACCAGATGACAGCGGACTGCGGTCACACTGGCCCCGGTGTCGCGTAGGGCTTCAGCCCGGCGTCCATTAATGTTGACCCATTGGCTGTATTTCTGCGTGTTGGCGGGTAGGGGGGCCCGCGGGATCATGTCTCTTTCCCCTAGGCAGACCAGGGACATGGCGGCTGGTTCCCACTCGGGCTGGTCGACCTCATACTCCTCAGGGTCTTCTGGAGTTTGCTCTTCCCCCAGGGCGGCGGCAGCGACCTGGCGGGACATAGGGTTCTGGTTCTTCGGGCAGTTAGGGTCATTGGCGTAGTGGCCAGGTCGCTGGCATCGGTGGCAAGTAACGTTGGCTCGGAAACCTGGACGCATCGGGGGGTTTCCCCTGCCGGCCGGGGGCGGGGCGTTGCTGGCGGGAGCCACCGGGACGGTGTCTCTGCCCCGACCCTGGCCTCCTCCTCCCCCTCGGGGGCGATGGTGTCCTTGAGTGGTTCTGTTCGGTTCGCTGGGCCCGCTTCGGGCAACCCGGGTGCTTTCCCATCGGTCAGCTTCGGCAGCGAGTTGCCGAGGTTCAGTCAGTTTACTGTCGAGGAGGTGCTGCCTGAGTTCGATGAAGCAATTGTTAGAAAGGTGCTCCCACACAATAAGGTCAAAGAGTTGCTCGTAAGTGGTCACCTTGCTGCCCTTGATCCACCCCTCGAAGGCTCGGCTGAAAAAGTTCACGTACTCCACCCAAGTCGTACCCGGGATCCGTTTGCAGTCGCGGAACCGCTGGCGGTACATCTCGGGCGTGAGTCCGTATCGAGTGAGGAGTGCGGCTTTCATGTGGTCGTAGGATGTCATCTGATGGTCCGGGAGTTGCAGTAGGGCGTCTCGCCCTTCGTTGACGAACCTCCCCCATAACCCGGCTCCCCAGTCGCTCCGGGGAATCCGGTGGGAGGTCATGGCTACCTCATAGGCTTTGAACCATTGCTGGATATCATCGTTCCGGTAATACTCTCTGATGACATCCTTGGGGATGTGGACTTTAGGGTCTGTAGTGGCAGGAGTGTTCGGGCGCTCGGGAACCCCGAGATCTTTGTTCTGCTTTCGAAGCTCTATTTCTTTTAGGTTGCGCTCATGTTCGTAGGCTAGCTTTTTCTCTTCTAACTCTCTTTGTCTTTGTTTCTCTTCCCGCTCCTCTCGGAGCCGCAGGTGTTCCAACGTTATTTTTTGTTCCGCCAATTTCAGTTCCCCATCTAAACGAAGTCGAGCCAGTTCCAATTCATGGAGCCTGCTTTTTTCCCGTTCTCGGATCTCCTCTGGGGAGAGACCCGATCTTCTTTCTTCCGTCGGAGTGGTGCTCGTTTCCGGTGCCTCGCGGCTTTGGTTTTGGGGTACGGCCGTACCCGTCTCTGCTCAAGATTCCAGGGCCTTTTTGAAGTCTTCTTTCATGCTCAGTCCTGTGGTAGCAATGCCTAGTTCTATGCAGAATTGTTTTAGTTCTCTGTGGTTGTACTTTTCTAGTTTCTCCATCTGGAAGTTTTCTGTGGTTCCGCTCTCTTTTGTTGTCATTGTGGTTGAGTCGTGGGGTGAGTTACTCTCTGTACGATTACGTGTTGATTCGGATCGCGCCGCTGGCCACCAATGTTAGACGGGGACCCAGAGGGTCGGCCGAGTACAGGGGGAGAGGCCTCCGGTAAGGGCCGTCTCCAGCGATCGTACAGACAAGTAACTTCCCCCCCACAAATGGATACCACACAAGGATGAGATCTGCACACTTTATATAGGATTCTTGAGGCAAGGTTATCAACGATACAGTGGGGGCAGGACACGAGGATCCTCCCAATTCTAGTCTCTGTAGGGTAAGGGGTAGCGGGACAGTCTTAGTACCAGTCCGGTACCGGGCGGCCAGAAGGAGCTCACAATCCTCGAGCTCAGGGGTCTGCAAGGTCGGGCCGCGGCAGCGCCAGCAGGCTAGGATAATAGTTCTCGGCAAGGAGGGCCGCGGCAGCGCCAGCAGGCCAGGATGAAGACTTTATGACGAGGAGGGCCGCGGCAGCGCCATCAGGCTAGGATGCGGGTTCACGTTGCAGAGGGGGCCGCGGCAGCGCCAGCAGGCCGGAGCGATGGTTCACAAGGAGGGGCCGCGGCAGCGCCAGCAGGCTAAGGCGAAGGTACACGTTGCAGAGGGCCGCGGCAGCGCCAGCAGGCTTCGGAGATGGTTCACAGGGCAAGGCTGCGGCAGCGCCAGCAGTCCGTCAAGGATGAGTTTTTCAAGGTGTCTCTCGACTCCAGGATACAACTGCCTTCCTGCTCTGGAGCTGCCCCAGTTATAGGTCTGGTCTCCTTTGATGTCCGGACCCTCGCGCTGGGATGTCGGGAGGTCCGGGATGAGGGAGTCCAGACACCCAGCAGGGGGGTGGAGCCAGCGGCCCGGGAGGCCGGGGGCGATCGGCACCTGGCGGGGGAGAGCCATCGACACTCCTTTCTCCCATTGACCTGCCAAGTGGTCTCTTCACCTCCTGGGTGGATGGTGGTGCCTCGATGTCGGGCCTGGCCAGGCCCAGGGTTGGGGTCGAGCTGAGGCCACGCTGCCGCGTGATGCAGTGTCCAAAGATGGTGGCTGGGCCGGGGCAACGGTGCTGACGGAGGTCCAGGCCAGCCGATACTGGGGTGTTCGGGAGCAGGCGTCCCGTTGGGGACGGGTTGCGGGTTTCCTTGGTGGGTTGCCGGGATGGTTCTTTCGGGGCATACAGGGAGAACCGGCGTCCGGGCCTTCTCATGCGGGGAGGGAGCGGGCCTTCCATGCGGCCTGTCCAACAACGCCCACCACCTCGTACTGAGAAATCGACGACGGCGCAGAAGGTGAGTACAACGAAGTTCTACATACCTGTACGTCTTGCTACACGCGCACATCTCCATTTCACGATTGTAATGTCTGGCCATGTTGCGCCACACACTCCCGCACTACACCAGTGCAATACGGAGACCGGCCGTACCTACGTCATCGACCAGGGGGTACGGTACGTCACCGCACTACACCAGCGCAATACGCTGCACCTACGTCATCGACCACGGGGTACGGCAGGTCACCGCACTACACCAGTGCAATACGGAGACCGGCCGTACCTACGTCATCGACCAGGGGGTACGGTACGTCACCGCACTACACCAGCGCAATACGCCGCACCTACGTCATCGACCACGGGGTACGGCAGGTCACCGCACTACACCAGTGCAATACGGAGACCGGCCGTACCTACGTCATCGACCAGGGGGTACGGTACGTGACCGCACTACACCAGTGCAATACGCCGCACCTACGCCATCGACCACGGGGTACGGCAGGTCACCGCACTACACCAGTGCAATACGGAGACCGGCCGCACCTACGTCATCGACCATGGGGTACGGCAGGTCACCGCACTACACCAGTGCAATACGGAGACCAGCCGTACCAACGTCATCGACAACGGGGTACGGCAGGTCACCGCACTACACCAGTGCAATACGGAGACCGGCCGTACCAACGTCATCGACCAGGGGGTACGGTACGTCACCGCACTACACCAGTGCAATTGACGTGTGGCACATACGCCTGCAATGTGATTGTAAGTATAAGTGGTGAGCAGAACACCCACCAGTGCCCAGCATCAGAGTGTGTGCCTAACACCCCCCGTTGGGGACGGGTTGCGGGTTTCCTCGGTGGGTTGCCGGGATGGTTCTTTCGGGGCATACAGGGAGAACCGGCGTCCGGGCCTTCTCATGCGGGGAGGGAGCGGGCCTTCCATGCGGCCTGTCCAACAACGCCCACCACCTCGTACTGAGAAATCGACGACGGCGCAGAAGGTGAGTACAACGAAGTTCTACATACCTGTACGTCTTGCTACACGCGCACATCTCCATTTCACGATTGTAATGTCTGGCCATGTTGCGCCACACACTCCCGCACTACACCAGTGCAATACGGAGACCGGCCGTACCTACGTCATCGACCAGGGGGTACGGTACGTCACCGCACTACACCAGCGCAATACGCCGCACCTACGTCATCGACCACGGGGTACGGCAGGTCACCGCACTACACCAGTGCAATACGGAGACCGGCCGTACCTACGTCATCGACCAGAGGGTACGGTACGTCACCGCACTACACCAGCGCAATACGCCGCACCTACGTCATCGACCACGGGGTACGGCAGGTCACCGCACTACACCAGTGCAATACGGAGACCGGCCGTACCTACGTCATCGACCGGGGGGTACGGTACGTGACCGCACTACACCAGTGCAATACGCCGCACCTACGTCATCGACCACGGGGTACGGCAGGTCACCGCACTACACCAGTGCAATACGGAGACCGGCTGTACCTACGTCATCGACCAGGGGGTACGGTACGTCACCGCACTACACCAGTGCAATACGCCGCACCTACGTCATCGACCACGGGGTACGGCAGGTCACCGCACTACACCAGTGCAATACGGAGACCGGCCGTACCAACGTCATCGACCACGGGGTACGGCAGGTCACCGCACTACACCAGTGCAATACGGAGACCGGCCGTACCAACGTCATCGACCAGGGGGTACGGTACGTCACCGCACTACACCAGTGCAATTGACGTGTGGCACATACGCCTGCAATGTGATTGTAAGTGTAAGTGGTGAGCAGAACACCCACCAGTGCCCAGCATCAGAGTGTGTGCCTAACACCCCCCCCCCAGTGCCCACCAGTGCCCAGCATCAGAGTGTGTGCCTAACACCCCCCCCCAGTGCCCCCAGTGCCCAGCATCAGAGTGTGTGCCTAACACCCCCCCCAGTGCCCACCAGTGCCCAGCATCAGAGTGTGTGCCTAACACCCCCCCCACCAGTGCCCCTCAGTGCCCAGCATCAGAGTGTGTGCCTAACCCCCCCCCAGTGCCCACAGTGCCCAGCATCAGAGTGTGTGCCTAACATCCCCCCCAGTGCCCCCCAGTGCCCAGCATCAGAGTGTGTGCCTAACACCCCCCCCCCACTGCCCCCCAGTGCCCACCAGTGCCCAGCATCAAAGTGTGTGCCTAACACCCCCCCACCAGTGCCTCCCAGTGCCCACCAGTGCCCAGCATCAGAGTGTGTGCCTAACACCCCCCCAGTGCCCAGCATCAGAGTGTGTGCCTAACACCCCCCCACCAGTGCCCCCCAGTGCCCACCAGTGCCCAGCATCAGAGTGTGTGCCTAACACCCCCCGTGCCCCCCAGTGCCCAGCATCAGAGTGTGTGCCTAACACCCCCCCCAGTGCCCCCCAGTTCCCAGCATCAGAGTGTGTGCCTAACACCCCCCCCCCAGTGCCCCCCAGTGCCCAGCATCAGAGTGTGTGCCTAACACCCCCCCCAGTGCCCCCCAGTGCCCAGCATCAGAGTGTGTGCCTAACACCCCCCCCCCCCACTGCCCCCCACTGCCCACCAGTGCCCAGCATCAAAGTGTGTGCCTAACACCCCCCCCACCAGTGCCCCCCAGTGCCCACCAGTGCCCAGCATCGGAGTGTGTGCCTAACACCCCCCCCAGTGCCCCCCAGTGCCCCCCAGTGCCGAGCATCAGAGTGTGTGCCTAACACCCTCCACCAGTGCCCCCCAGTGCCCACCAGTGCCCAGCATCAGAGTGTGTGCCTAACACCCCCCCCAGTGCCCCCCAGTGCCCACCAGTGCCCAGCATCAGAGTGCGTGCCTAACACCCCCCCAGTGTCCCCCAGTGCCCACCAGTGCCCAGCATCAGAGTGTGTGCCTAACACCCCCCCCCCCCCAGTGCCCACCAGTGCCAAGCATCAGAGTGTGTGCCTAACACCCACCCCCAGTGCCCCCCAGTGCCCAGCATCAGAGTGTGTGCCTAAACCCCCCCCCCCCAGTGCCCCCCAGGGCCCCCCAGTGCCCAGCATCAGAGTGTGTGCCTAACACTGCCCCCCACTGCCCCCCAGTGCCCAGCATCAGAGTGTGTGCCTAACACCCCCCCACCAGTGCCCCCCAGTGCCCACCAGTGCCCAGCATCAGAGTGTGTGCCTAACACCCCCCAGTGCCCCCCAGTGCCCAGCATCAGAGTGTGTGCCTAACCCCCCCCCCCAGTGCCCACCAGTGCCCAGCATCAGAGTGTGTGCCTAACACCCCCCCCCACCAGTGCCCCCCAGTGCCCACCAGTGCCCAGCATCAAAGTGTGTGCCTAACACCCCCCCACCAGTGCCCCCCAGTGCCCACCAGTGCCCAGCATCAGAGTGTGTGCCTAACACCCCCCCCCAGTGCCCCCCAGTGCCCAGCATCAAAGTGTGTGCCTAACATCCCCCCACCAGTGCCCACCAGTGCCCACCAGTGCCCAGCATCAGAGTGTGTGCCTAACACCCCCCCAGTGCCCACCAGTGCCCAGCATCAGAGTGTGTGCCTAACACCCCCCCCCCCCCCCACCAGGGCCCACCAGTGCCCAGCATCAGAGTGTGTGTGGCTAACATCCCCCCCCCCTGCCCAGCTGTTACACAAAAACACATACCATTGTGAACCGCATTACCATCTGGAGATTGACACATATGAACATACCTAAATTATAACATGACACCAGCTCCCAGGCACACAGCAGTCACAGACATTATCACACAAAGTCAACTTCAGAAAATAACAAGAATTGCTTTATTCAGCTGCTCCAAAAAAGAAACGCAAATAAGAGTCCCTGCTCATTAAAGGCCAATGTCCAGCCCAAAAAAGTCTGAGCAACAGTTTGTACCTCCATGGGTGTGGGCACACCCAAACTTGCCTGCACATGGCATTTAATCCGCAGTGGAAACGATGTGGCCACCATCTGTGGAATCCTCCTGCACCGCATGGACAGGAGAGGGAAGGACAGGCGGAGTGGGTGCAGGTGTAGTGCATTCAGCCACACTGGCTGGTGTATTGCCAAAAGTAGCTTCGAAAACCTGGCTGCACACCTCAGCCAGTGTGGAAAAACTACCACCTGAACCCGGGGACACATTGGGGGTGGAGGTAGAGGGCTGTGAGTCTGTACTCCTGGGTGTGTGGATGCGTGTGTGCGTTGTGTCCCCTCTCCCTGTGGGTGTGCCTACATCCCCTTGAGATTGCGTGCGTGGAGCTTTGAGCTTTTTCTGACGTGTGGGTGTGCTGTGTGTGTGTGACCTGTGGTGTCTGCGTGTATGTTGTGTAGATATGGGAGAGGCAGAGGTGGATGGGTCTGAAGGATGGGGGGGAGACAGATGCTGCTGGGAGTACATTGCTGCCGTCAGTGTTGACTCTATGGCAGCCACACTCCGACGTAGATCAGACATGGCCGACGACATGCCCTCCATGAACGACACCAACTGTGTAATCAGTTGTGTATGTCCATGGAGGACAGTCAGTATGGATGTCTGACCTACTGCAATCTGCCGGAGTAGGTCCACAGTTTTAGCACTGAGGGCAGCAGGGGACACAGGGGCAGGGGCTGTGGTGCCGGGAACAAAGGAGACACGGGTGCTAGCACGGACCCTAGGGACACTAACGACTGGGAGGGTGGAGATGGTACTGGAGGAGGGGACGCCAGCCAAAGATGATGGAGAGACAATTGCTGCATATTCCCCCTCCTCCTGAGAGTCTGACTCGGAGTTGTCGGCATGGTAAGATGTGTCAGTCACATGTCGTCCGGCCAGCAGACTCTCATCACCCTCCGTGCCACTGCCTTCCTCTGACTCCTCAAAGCAGGTGGCACTGTCGGTGTGTCCCTCTTCCTGGTCCGCGCCTGTGTCCCCTCCAGATTCAGATGATGATGCTGTTGCCAAGGAGAAGAATAATAACATATCAGTCACCTGTACACATCAGACATGTCAGCTACAATTCATTAGGCTTCATTTCTGAACATGGCATGCATCATGAGTCACAGGAGACTGAACACTGCACAATGATAAGTCTAGTTGTGGCCAATTGCGAGAGACACTACGCATAATGTATAGTAGGATACAAGCAACAGTGAAGGGAAAAATCTATCATGAGCGACACAATGATGATTGACTGCCTGACAACAGGATAGCTGATGAAGCATCACAGCTCATTTACACACCCTGCCACCCAAACCCAGACCTGCACATGTTGAATTTCCTTACACCTTGTGCCACATGGGAAAAGTCCTTCCTGAAGTGACATGTGATGCCATCCTGGGACCTGAACCAAGTGTAACATCACCTCACACTGGCATCACAGCTGTTGACACCCCAAGCCTCATTGTGTGACTGACCATCAATAGTAATTACAAAGAACATTTGACTTATGTGGCAACTATGCACACACGCACTGCCCAGTGTGAGTATGCATAAGCCCAAAATATTGCACATGTACATTGTGCACCTGTAGCCAACACATGACTATTTTTTTTTTCACAACAATTTTATTGATAAAGATGAGCATATGAAATAAAGTGGCACCCCACAATCAGGATGATACCACCAGACATTTTGGTACAATCGTAACATAGGACTGAGTGTCCAAGCAAGGAACCAATGTAATCAAGGATACACGGAAACATTTACCCCACCTTCATCTTTTCAGTTAACCACCCACCCAACTCCCAGAACCCTCCCTGGAACCCGCCCTAACCCCATGCATGTGTGTACGAACTGCACTGATGTAAGCTCTTGACGTGGCTATCGTGTGCGTGGGAATGGGTTTCGCCGGACCATATGGGGCTAAAGGTCTTCATCTTGTTCCGCCGGGGGGTCCAGCGTCAAGCCCCTGTAGTCCGCCCATCTCTTCCATACTTTAAAATGTTTGCGGGGGCATCCCCGCGCTTCAAATATTGGTCTCTCCAGACCCATACAGAAGTCCATACCAGCCTTCCATGCACTCAGGGGAGGGGGGCCTCACGTCCTTCCATGCTCGGGCCAGGTCTCTTTTGGCTACCACTAGCCCCAGGAGGAGCAGGTGACGCTTATAGATATTACCACCATCCCCTTCCAAAATGTGCAATAGACCCAGACGGTGAGTATGGGGGAGGGTCCAGCCCAGCACCTCCGACAGGCAGCCCCATACACCCCTCCAGAAGCCAACCAGTTTGGAGCATGACCATACAGTGTGGAGCAACGTACCCACCTCCGCCCCACATCGCAGACACTCTGGGGACCCAATCAGGCCCGCCTTCCACAGACGCTCACGGGTATAGTAGGCTCTATGAAGAATCTTGAATTGTATGAGTCGGAACCGTATCGCGATAGCCGCTCCCCTCGGGGATTCTAAGGCTTCCCGCCAATCATCCTCATCTAATGGACCGATATCCGTCTCCCAGGTTGTCTTTAGTGGAAGAAGGGTGGAGGAGCAGTGGGTGACCATCGTCTGGTAAATACGTGATACTTTTTTATCCCCAAGATCACCCATGAAGACCTTCGCCTCAATCGGGCTAAATTCAGGGAGTGAGTCAAGGTTGGTAATACTGGGCGTCAATGCATGCCGGAATTGTAGGTATCGAAAGAATTGAGATTGGGGCATATCAAATTCGGTACTGAGGGCCTGAAAGGACTTGAGCGTCGTCCCGGACATCACATGACCCAGCTGCGAGATACCTATCGCGTCCCAGCCATCGAAGCCTGATAAGTTAGACAGTTCGGGTAGGATACCGTTACGCCACAGTGGCGTTTCCGCGGTCAGTCTGCCCCATCAGCCCATGCGACGCAAGGCCTGTCGCCATACAGCAAAGACAAGTTTAGTAACCCTCGGCAACGAACGACGCAGTCGGGGTGAGTATAAGATGGTGTGGAGCGAGTTATCGCCCATCAAAGTACGTTCAACAACACATGACTATTTGAAAGAGTACCATGGACAAAGGCCACTGAGGCTGACTCATGCAGAAGACACATGTTTAGACTCAATATCAGTGCCTAAATATGAAGAACGGCAGACACAGTGCACATGTGGTGCAACATGTAAGGTTCCAACTGGTGTCACAGACCCCCCTCCAACATGATGATGTGCAAAGGAAGATGCATACATAGACATTGCACCATAGGAGTACATGTGAAAAACAAACATCATCCAAAGCGCAGGTCAAAAGTGGATTAGGGCAAGGCATGTAAAGAAGCAGCTGCAGAAACGGGGACATTCTGAGGCCAATGCATGGAGTGCCTGTCTGACCACAACACTCAAACTATGGGAGTGTAACCATGCCTTTGAGCACTGCAGGGAGCATGTGACACACATCACAACAAACAGACATAAACCTACCCACTACTTGCTGCTGTCCTTCCTGCAACTGCCTATGGAGGTCTGGGAACACCACTTCCAGGACCCGGAGCATGTTGGGGGTGAGGTGGCGGGTGCCGCCATGCCGGCGTGGAGCTTCCAGCTTTAGCTGTACTCTGGCGATGCGGCGGCTCCAGCACCGGATGTCCTGCCACCTCTTCTTGATGTTCCGGAGCCTCCTGCGAGGCCCCCCCCCTCACTCCTGACAGCCCTGGCGATGTCCAGCCAGATTTCACCCTTCTCATAGGCAGATACCTGTCACAAATGTAAAGTAAAACAGCATCAGTACACCTGGTCCATGTTCCAAACACACACATATGTGCACAAACAACTTGATGATAACAGGGCATTGTAAGCTAAACACATTAGCATTTTTGGCCACGAGTATGTGGCGTGTGAGCAAACAACACTGCATGACATGCCATTGAAAGGCTACAGATGACATGATGGGTGCTAAACACTCTCCGAGCATGGCACTCACTGAGCAATGTATGCTACGTCTGGGTGCACTGCAGCACGTGACCCGCTGTCACACACCCCACTGCAACAAATAACCCTCTAGTAACAACACTGTACACCCTGGCACTCACTCCCAACAACATTGCATCTAGACACTATACATACACAGTGGCTATAATGTCACACACACAACAGGTGCACACTCCAAGGTATTGCACACATCACTCACCTGATCCTCTGGTCTCCCATACAGCTTGCTGTAGTTAGGCAGGAGGGCATCCAGCAGGGCCTTGTTCTCACCATCAGTGAATGCAGGTGCCCTCTCCATGCTAAGCCAATCAGGGTCCAGAGGATTCAGAGACAGCAGCTGTGGTTACCACACCAATGTTGTGCAGGCAAGTGCCCTACCACAGCCACATGCTGCCTTATATCTGTGCTGCAGAGGGGCTGTGAGTCCAAGGAGTAGTGTTTGATAGGCCACCATAGTTAGCATCCTACATTCCATCCAATCACCTCACACATAAGGACATGACACACATATGCATGGTTTGAAAACTGAGCCTGAGCTGAACAACAACTTTTGCAACATTGTATACTTTTGCCCAACTGAATTTTCTCTAACACCTGTAGGAGGCTCAAAAAATTCAGTATCCATGACAATCTGGTTGCATTTTGATCTGTCCACTGTTCCCCTAGATGTTCCCTATGTGTTTAATCAAATACCCACACAAGTAAGGTGACATTGCCGTTGCCAATGCAACCCATTCAATGGTGTAACGAGGCGTACACACGCACGTACCATTGGGGTACGCTTTGCTCGCGTAGGGCTGAAATGCAATAGGGAAACGAGGCGTACACACGCACGTACCATTGGGGTACGCTTTGCTCGCGTAGGGCTGAAAAGCAATAGTGAAACGAGGCGTACACACGCACGTACCATTGGGGTACGCTTTGCTCGCGTAGGGCTGAAATGCAATAGGGAAACGGGGCGTACACACGCACGTACCATTGGTGTACGCTTTGCTCGCGTAGGGCTGAAATGCAATAGGGAAACGAGGCGTACACACGCACGTACCATTGGGGTACGCTTTGCTCGCGTAGGGCTGAAATGCAATAGGGAAACGAGGCGTACACACGCACGTACCATTGGGGTACGCTTTGCTCGCGTAGGGCTGAAATGCAATAGGGAAACGAGGCGTATGTACAGTGCGTCAGACATGCTTAAGTGAACGTTGGTGTAGGCTGCGTTCCTGACCTCCTTCATGTCACCATTGGAGAGTGACTCCAGGAAATCACATAGCAGGGATGTAGTCTACCCTCATGTTGACAATGTGGATGCATACATCAGCATGGCATCCTCACATCAGCATGCCCCAAGTGTGGCAGACATTGAAGAAGCACAGGGACTGTGACCTAGTGCCTCAGTTGATGTGTGAAGAGCTGGCAAGACTTGTCATTACTCCTTCAGCACATGTGCATCACATGCATACAAAACTTTGCACCGGCGTAACGTCTACAACATATTGCGATGCACATCAACACTGGACTGCCACACCATTCAGTACAGGGAACTGGCACATGATGACAGCAACATGCCCACTGCGACAGAGGTGTAATAGACGCACAGCATGACCCTAAGTAACCACGCCATGTGTGTGCCATATGTGATATTGTGCCTGATGTTTGCATATGAAATGTTCAGGACAGTATCATATTACTCACCTTAGAATATCCCCACGTGTCATCCTGGACATGCCAATTTCCACTCAGTAGTACACTTGTGTGTCGGTAGGCATGTCCTGCGGCCCACCGTGTGTTGTTGGCGTTGTGTGTGCCGTGATGACGTTGTCTGGGTACTCATACGTGACCTCAGCGTGCTCACGTCAGGTCCTCTGTATTAACAACACCTGCGCTGGTCCCGTATAAGTGTAACCTAACTCATTTTTGAAACAAGATCATAGTACGATCACTACTGACCATTTCACTTGGATTGTCTGACTCAGGACGGTGCCAATAGGGATGTCCATTTCAAAGCCTGTGAGGATTGCAACCCTCTCATGTTGGTGACTGACCCTCACCGTCGGTGTCTCCACAGTGTTCACGTCAAGCAAGACAAGTAGAGCTGCTCCGACTGCTGGGACCAGACATATGAATGTCAAAATCTTTACTTACCTTGGTGTAATTTTTGATACTAAGGGCAGCTGGAGCCCTCAAATTACAGCAAAAACCAAAGCGGTGAGGAGCTCGGCAAATGCAATTTTAAGTTTTTCAAGGAGACTTGGAGGGAAACCGAGCGGTGCTTTATTAAGCTTGTACAAGGCAAAAACGTTGGCAATAGCCAGGTACGGAGCAGGTCTGTGGGGCTATGTGAACAGTGAAACCATCCAAAGGGAAGAAAATAAGTTCCTTCGGTCTATACTAGGGCTTCCCCAATCGACAGCCACATTCTCAGTCCACCAAGAGCTTGGTATAGGGTACATTGCAGATATCCTTTCAATGGCACCCATTCTTCTGTGGATTAGGACTTGGACCAATAGCAATCTAGGTCTAAATCATAAAGTACTGTTGGACTGTCTAAGATTGGATAAATCTAAAGATATTGCTTGGTTGTCATACATTTATAAGTGCTCTTTGGAACTTGGTCGCCCTGAGATATTTTCTGCCCCTCTGGGTTTGAAAAAATCTGATTTAGACTGGGTTAAGCTTCACTTCTCTAAACTGAAGATCTTGCAGAGAGAGGAACATCAACTTATAAAGCCCTCAGGTAGAGCCCACTTTCTGACCATTACTTGTCTAACTATTCAACCGTATCTTGCCACAGTTAATATTCCTTTCCACAGGTGGCTTCTGGTCAAATTTCGGTTTAATCAGATTTATACGGTTCTCTGTGACAGCCATGGTTGGTTCAAGCAGGAGGAGGCACCTGTGTGTAATTGTGACAATTTCTCACCGCAAGACAATATGCACCTAATGCTGTTCTGCCATTTCTTTAATATGCCTAGACAGAAGTATTTGGTGCCTTTACTGAAGGATAAAGCTTTTCTTCAGGCAAAACCAGCTCTCCTGTATCTACAAATGTTAGATTCACCTTTGGTTATGTTTAGCGTGGCTAACTATCTTGTTGCTGCTGTCCGGATCAGGAGGAGGCGATTGCAAATGTAATAGGGGGGTCTGTACTGGAGGATGAAATGTGTTTTTCTATTTGTATAATTTTTAGCTGTTTTTAGCTGTTTTTAACGTATATATGTAATTGATATTGGTGTATGTAATCTTTTTTATGAAATTGAACTGCCCTTTTTAAATTGATTGTAGTATGCTTTTATGATTTTTTACTAAATCGAATAAAGTGGTTTTTGACTTGACTTGACTTGACATATGAATGCAGGTGTGATTGGTCAAACATGCAGCTCAGATTCCAGCAGTTGTCCCTGCAGCACAATGGCTCATGGTCTGGACGTAGGAGGAGTGCCTGGGCGTGGGTGTTGAGACATCATAGCCTCTGGATTTGACATCAGTCCTCCAGGGCCAAGTCGTCAGGTAACCCATATATGTGAAAGAGATGTCATCACACTTCCAAATCTACACAATGCACGTGCAATGCTGCATGGGATTCGGGTGACACCGCCCACATGGCTCTGTCAGATTTGCAGCCGTTGTAGCCTGCACCACGACCTGTGGTACTCATGTCCATGATGTCCCTCACACCACCAAAGGCCTACGCGGCGGATTCGGGCCCAGCGGACCCGTTTGGGGGCACTTGCGCATCTGGTGATTTGCCAGTGATGCCATCACTCACTTCGTCCCTGACGCAGGCGGCGCATTTGTGCCAGACCCGCTGTGACAGAAAGGATCTGAATGTTGATCCTGGTCCTCGCTGGTTCACCTCACAACCTCACTGGCAACTGTCCCCCAGGTGCCAGCCTTTGCGCCGTTCTCGGGTGGTGGTGTCCCCGATACCACACCCTGTACGGCACTGGCGTGGGAACTGTGCGGCAGTATACCGCCATTAATGCTGCAGGGGGGGTTCAACTCCTACGAGCCGGCCACAGCTCATGACAGGCCTGATTATCAGGAAATGGGTGTCAATGAGTATTGGGAGGGTCTTGAAGACCCACTGACACATGAGTGTCGGTCCCAAGGTGACAGGACAGGTGGACTGGGGCATGAAAGTGGTCTGGACACCTAGCCAGACACTGGTGATGTCTCTACTCCAAACGTGTTAATGGATGAGTGGCCAACGTACAGTGTAATGTTTATGTGGGCGGCCATAGCCTTGCCCAATCATTTCCCCGTTGCCGCAGTGAGGACCAACCTCCTCACTGAGGTCCTTCAAGTGCAGTCACGCTCCGCTGAGCGTCTGCAGGCCTATCCTGAGGAATGTACTGTATCTATATTGTTCTGCATGTACAGGCACGCTGCATGTTTGGCTGTAGATAGGCACGTTGTCAGACGACCACACCCCTCCCCGGACCGGCCATGTGCCCTGTCCTCCCACCCCACCCCAGAGAGCATGGGCACCCTGCCCGCCAAATCACAGACCACATTCCCCGTAGCTCCGCTGTAGAGGGTATCCAAGAGGTCTGAGCAGTACGGACAGATGCCATCATCCTCCCTGAGTCTGGGACTGAGGTCTTACAACATCACATGCCTCTTTGTCCGCTTCCCACACTGTCTGTGGGACATGGTTGTGTAACTGCTGGCAGAGTGTGTGTTGTAGGTACGGGCAATACTTGGCCAAGCACTTGTAGGATGCCAGTCAGCGACACCGTATTTCATCCAGTGATGGCTCAATATCCCCGACTCACATAGATGGCATCCAGGGAGGCAAATTTGTCTGAAGATTGGTATGTATTCAAAGTCAGGAACATGCTACTTACTACTGTTCCATTATGATATTTTGTTACGAAAGGTAAGTAACCAGTTCATACATTTCAGTACATCTTCTGTAGGAGCATCCATATTGTGTCCTTGCCGTGATTACAGGGTTTCTAATGTACGCACACCATGCCACTTGTGTTAATGAAGCGCTCATATGTGTGATGGCATCACAGACCATTTGTGACTAATCAAACATTAATGCAGTATGATGATGTTCATGTAATAGTTAGGGAAATATCACACCGCAACATGACTATGTCAGAACTGTGCAAATGATGCCACATGTGGTGTGTGTATTGCTGTAAGCTGTCTGGATGTACAGACAACCTCCTACTGACATTCACATGCCGTGTGTCACTGAGATGATACATTGTCATGCTCAATAAGACCATTCCATCAGATATTTTGTATGCATGTCATATCCATTCCACAGACCACAGGTCTGTTACTGTTCACGGAGGAGTGGCTGGGAGTTGGAACATGTTACAACAGTGTGTCTCCCACGCCACACTCACACTTGTCTAGATTTGTTGAAGCAGTGTTGCTTGTGCCATGTACATTGTTATTGTCTTAGTCAGACAGTTGAACACATTTCCTAATATTTGTGTATTGCAGGGCACCCCCTCTGGAACTGCCGTTACCTGACTTGGAAGCCATGAGGGAACGCAATTGCATCCGTCGTTATCGCTTCACCATACAGATGATCAAGGACCTGACGGACAGACTGGAGGCTCACCTGCAACCACGACACAGGTATCCAACGGCGCCGACACCCAAGGTAAAGGTGATGGCATCCCTCCATTTCTTTGCCACAGGTACGTTCCAATTGACCATAGCTGATGTGGGAGGGATGTCTCAGACCATGTTCAGCCGTGTATTGACAGATGTTTTGGCTGCGATGTTGCTCCACCTTGATGAATTCATCACATTCCTTACTCCAGAACAGTTGACAGATGTCAAGGGGGAATTCTATGCCCTGGGACGCATGCCACATGTAATTGGTGCAATTGATGGTACACATGTTAGTCTGGTGCCCCCACAGGCTCAGGAGCAAGCGTATCGCAACAGGAAACACTACCACTCAATAAATGCCCTGGTGGTGTGTCTTGCCAACATGATTATCTCGCATGTCTCTGCACGTTTTCCAGGATCGTGCCACGATGCTTTCATCATGAGGCGTAGCAGGGTACCACAGATGATGCTGCAGCTGCACAACCACCGGGCATGTCTTGTTGGTGAGTATACTCTGTCAGCTATGTATGTCAGTATGTCACACCTTCTTCATCTGAATCATATTACACACTCATTTCCATGATGTGGATTTGCAGGAGACGCTGGATATCCAAACATGCCGGGGCTAATGACTCCACTACGCAACCCCAGGACAGCTGCAGACCAGCGGTACAACAATGCACATGGGAAGACCAGGCGGGTAATTGAGCGGACATTTGGAGTCCTGAAGAGCCGGTTCAGGTGCCTGGACAAGACAGGCGGAGCCCTCCAATACAGCCCACGCAAGGTGTGTGACATTTTCACTGTGTGCTGCATGCTTCACAACATGGCATTGGAGAAGGCCGGCCGCTCTACCTTGACCCTGATGAGCTGGAACATCCGCCCGTAGAGGATGAAGGCCTTGCCCAGGATACCAGTGATGAGGAGGTAGAATATGATATCCGGAGTCACTTCATCCGCAACTTCTTCTCATAATGGTGAGTCATAGCTGGTTATATGTAATACATGTATTACAGAGTTGCATGGGTAGCATGATGTGTATGCAGCAGACTGTATGCAATGTCACTTGGATGTCTGTAGTGCTGTGTCACACAGGTGCAGATGTAATGCAACACACATACGTGCTATGTGTGTGTACTCGGAATGTACAGGTGTACTACAACAACTGGATATTGTACAGGACATTGTCTGAATGACATTGTACAGAATTTGACCCCTTGTGTGCCACTCTCATCCACAGCTCACCCTGCCTGTTGTCCGTTTGGTTCATCGTGGTCACCCTGCTATTGCTGAAGATGATTGCAACGTCAGCCTAATCAACGGAGCATGCATGGACATGTGGAGAAGTTATTTTGGGTAAGGACTCATACGAGGCTGTTTACCGTTGGTATGTGTTGAAACGTGTGGTACATGTTCATGTGCATGTAGTGCGACCATAAATACATGCAACAACAATATGTTACTTATTACATGTATGCCCACTCCCATGACAGGATAGTCACCCCATCTGACAGTCATCTGTTGTAGTTGTATACTTTTGTGGATGCATCAATGTGTGTAGACATTGCCACTGCAACATTGCATATACCATGGTTTGACATTGTGTCAGAGGTCTCAAACACGGACTCTGTGGGGGATTGCAGCATCACTGTGTGCATTTGAATGTGACTGGATCCTCACCTCCACCTTGTGGGACAGTCCAGTTTGGTTGCCATTCTACCATGTCGTGTAGGTGTTGCCCACTGTATGTTCCACATGTCCTGAGAATTGTCCTGTGAATCTGTGGACATGGATGCATTGCCCCTTGTTGCACTATTTCATGTCACTGTCATGTCGTTACCTCCGTGCAGGTTGGAAATACTGCTCCACCAGCCTTCACAGTGAGTAGCACTTCTGTTTTGAATCACATGATGCCATGTATGTTTTGCTTGAGACATGACAATGTTGGGATGATGCATATCTTAATTATTGTGTTGCACCAGTGGAGTGCGGTCATTCACATGATTCTCGAGTCCCGTGCAGCATTTATGTGCAATGGTAGGGTATCATTTTGTGGTTTGGTTCTTCTAACAGCATCTCATGTTTAGCTTAGTAATGCTATGTTGATAGATCAAAAGACTGGCTACAGAGTGCCTTCATTGCATGTAGGTCATTAGCTTCCTCATCATATGGGATTCTTACAGCTGTTGTGGGTGAAGTAAATGTTGCCTACATGGCCCTTATGGGTACACATGATCAAAAACAGATAGTACAGTCTGCGTAAGTAGCATTGCCAACTGTTTTCATTTGTTTGTGAGGTCCACCGCATCTGAGCCAGTGAATGTATTTTTACCAACATAGGTCTCATTGCATGGTTGCTATCTTGTGAGCGTTTCACAATACTCTAATGGATCACAGACTGTCCTAGGTTTTATGTGTCCGTGTCATTGCATCGCATCTGATGTGATAGTATGATGACTAATGCAATGTTGTCTCCAGTCATTTTACTTCACAGGTGTGACTGGTACAGTGTATCACATGTATTAGCAGTGACATGAGAATGTACTCCTAATGGTTATTTGCCTCTGTTTCAAGTCTCCCTCCCAGCAGTTCCCATCCTCTCCTTCCATCGCCTGATCACCCTTTTGTGTCTGTCATTTGTACTCAGACCAAGGGGCTATTTGGAGGTGGAACCCTTTGAGCATCACACCACTCTGATGAAGAAAGGTACGCCAGTCCTTGACAGGCTTCTACCCAATATTACTGCTGCATTACAGGTGACATAATTAATAGTGTCATTTTGAGTCCTTGCCAATGCACATGCATGTTTGACAGTGCTCCATGGGCTCACAATGTTGTGCATGACGTGTGTTTATTTTTAAGATTCTGCCGCCTTCATGTCAACGGACATGTCCTTCTAATGTGCATGTTTAGTATTTGGCATGTAGTATGCTTATGCTTGTTATGTGTTGACGTGTCAAGCGGGCACATGCATGGTGTATGGGAAGGCTGTAATACTATATTTTGTTTAAGGTTGATGGCTTTGTAGCAGCTGTTCAGCTTTCCACACCCTAGCTGTAGTCTACACCTGCTGACGCTGTGTGTCCTGTGCCCCACTTGTCTGTAAGGGCCCTGATACAGTGTCTGTGATCTTTGGTCATTACTGTGCCATTTTATTTGCATTGACCCCGAGTGAGTCAGACACTCCTGCCTTCACATTCACATGTAACTCTGTGGCTTGCAAATGCCCTTGCGGTATGTGCCCATTTGGCAAGTTGTCACACCCCTCCTGCCGTCATGTCTTCACTCATTGCTGCTGCATGCACAGGCACGATGCAGCACACACAATCCAGGTACACAGACACCCACAGGATGACCCTCCTTCCATCCTTTTGTAGAGCATGCTCCTGCCACCCTACACACAGACAACACCAGACAATCACCCTCCTGGTATCACAATGCTTCTGACTCAGCCACTGCAGCTTATGTGTCTGTGTGTGCAGCACATACTGGCACAACTATGCAGATTCACATGACATTGGGTCTACGTACCACCAGGTCATGTGCCGTGTACAGCACACACACACCTTCCATAGGCACAATATTGTACATTGTTACCTTGTCAACACCACAGCAGGAAAAATCATCTTGCTAACAGTCATGTGGCAGTACACAACCTGGTCACACCACTTCGACATAGCTGTCACAGTCAGTCAAGTTGCCACAGGGGACACACACCATGAACACGTCTCTTGGGTGTGGTGTGATTTACCCAGTCTGGTGTAGGTATGTGTCAGACGTGGGTAGTTGTTCTGTATGCGTTGCTCCCATAACAGGAGTCTAGTACTTGTAGCTACATAGGGGTAGGTCACCTAGTCAGGTGTGCTTGTGTAGAGAGCAACAGCCCATTGCCCACAGTCTGTCCTGCCACCCTTGTCCTTTTCGCCATTCATGACATCCACAGTACTGCATCATGTTGATGATAGTTCACATAACCCTAGGACACAATTGTAGGTACTCCCTACGTGGACAACTAGTTTTGTCACAATGATCTGTACACCTCAATGTGACTCTCCTGGGCCTGGCTGTGATAGCAGTTTGTCATCCAAACCCCCCTCCAGCATTTACTATCCCACACAGTTGTGTCTTGCCATCCATGTATGTAGTTGTTAGTGATTTCTGACCGATGTGTGTCCTCACACGGAATATGATACAAGTGTGTGGATTGCTGCTGTTTGTTGTATACCCTTGCATTGTATACATTTGTACACACATATCATTTTATGCTGTGGTTCAAAGATAAATCGACAAATGCGTATGTGGTTCAGTGTATTTATTTGGTGATCTTGTGCTGGAAACGTGAATAGGTGCTGTACATAAAGGGGTTGAATCCAAAGTTCAGTGTTGGAGATGAGATGCCTTACAGTTACTCTCAACAGAGTCCAGGCCACAGTGCTTGGCATCATCGGGTAGACTGTGACCAGCAAGTCCATGTGGGAGAGTCGCATAGGGGATACTGTTGCACCCAGGGGCAATATGCCAGGTCCTGTGTCCTGGGAGTCGTTCATGGGCCACTGCCCCTCAACGTCTTAGCCGTGGACGACCGACCTTCCTTGGGGGGCCCTCAGGTGCAGGCCTGGACGATGCATGGGAAGCTACGTCAGAGAGTTCCTCTTCCTCCGCCTCCCCCCTCCCTGCTGCTAGTGTCACACTTTGCCGTGATGTTGATGGCCTTGTGACACAGGGAGGGTGCTGCATGTTGGCAGCTATCTGACGTAGTGATTGGCTCATTTCCCGATGCACCGTCAAGAGCTGAGCCAGACTTTCCTCCACCCGTCCATAATGTTGTTGTTGCCTGGCTATTTGCTCTGCCTGCTGTTCTTTCACCTGGTTGAGGACCTCCACAAGCTGGCCTACCTCCCTGGTGTCCCGCCGGTATGCCTCCAGGATGTTAGTGAGTTCAGGCATACCGGGCCCTGCAGCTGGCTGGCCAGATTCCCGCCTCCGCCTTGTACCTCTGCCACCACCCTGACCCACATGTGCACCGCCTGCGCTTGTGGGCACATCCGGTCGACGGGCCCCCCAAGTGCTGGCAGAGTGGAGGTTGTCAGCCACCTCAGGGGCGCCCGACAAAGGGTGTCCCTCATCTCCAGACAGGCCCTCTGATGGATCATGTGCAAGGCTCTGACCTGTCTGCTGTGATGTGTTGGGAATGGTTCCGGTGGTTGGCAGAGATGTTTCTGGTACAGTTGCTGCAGGTGTTTGGGATCCAGAGGTGCCAGGTTGGTTGGGGTCATCCACAGTGCGTTGAGTGGCATGGCTGTCGGAGGGGTCTGTGTCCGGCTGAGCCTGGGACTGGGATCCTTCTCCCCCCTGGGGGTGGGGGGTGGGCTCCACACGTTGCCCTGTGTGTGGGAGAGAGAGAGACACTGTTAAGGCACTATCAAGTGACATATTGTTTATTTATCCATTATCTGCATCACTGTTCCACATGCTTTACATTGTTGTCATTGTTCAGTTGTGCATGTAGTGGTAGTAAATTGACATGTACTCAGGGGTATTTTCATTCTTCCATTCTCTTGACAATGACTGACACAGCCATTGCTGTGTCTTGTATTGTCGGCACAACACATGTTAAGCATTGCTCAGGTTGACGCAACATCCAGGATATGGTGAAAATCCTTATGCCTGCGTCAAGCATGCACAGAGTTTAGATGCAGCATGTTGATGTAAGAGACAGGGCATCATACATTTGCATGACATCAACTACTTTGGATGTATTTTGCTGTTCCGTGATGGCCACACAATGCCAACACCCCTGGACCTGTACCCACACTTATCGATCATGGCTTTTGAACGTGTCACTTCTCTAAGACGCATCACCTTGTCAATACCCATGTCCATGTTGTTACTTACGTGCATCCACATCAGTCATGAGATGGGGCACGTGCATTGTTTGGAAGGCACAATGGACTGGAGCTTCTGCAATGTGCATGTCTTACTTGTATGCATATTCATATGAGTGAGTGTTTAGTTGTGATACATGACAATTGTTACATTGTTGCACTCCTATGCTTGTCCCCAGGGGATGAGTTTCTGTAAGGGGTGTGTATGACAGGCCATGTCAGTAGTTTGCGTGTGATTAGCAAGCCTCCATCGTTAATTATTTGGCTGCCCCCTGATGTGGCATGCTGGCATATTTGTGATTTTGGGTTCATGCACAGGATGTGTGACCTTGTCCTGGTGTTTGTGTTTGCAGTGATCACATGAGATACTTGTGGTGCCTACACCTGTGCCCATTGTGTACTACAGACCATTCTCAAATGTGTGTCCTGACACAGTACATTGTCCACTGCAAATGGTGGGTGTGTTGCAGGCAATTAGTAGATGACTGCTGTCCCTGGACATTCATCTCTATGGTGTTTTGAAGGCCTGTGCAGTGCTTGGGTGCAACTGTCTGCGTGCCCAGGGGGCTGAGGTGAGGTGACTGAGGCAGGTAGACAGAGGGATGGAGGGAGACAGAGGGAGGGAGGGAGTGCAACAGGGGGAGGGGGCGACAGGGGGAGGGGGCGACAGAGGGAGAGGGCAACAGAGGGAGTGGGCGACAGTGGGAGTGGGAGAGAGAGGGAGACAGGGATGGAGCCAGGTTGTTTGTGCGTGCTTGCTCGCTACACTGCCTTACTGTGCCACAAAATGTTGCTTCTCTGGAATGCCGGGCCCCGGGGGAAGCAGAGTCGCAGACTAGTCTTCCCCCGGGGTCTTTTGCGCAGGGGATAGGCCAGGTAGGGGAAGGGTAGGAGTCAGGGGGTGGGTATTTAGGCGCGGGGGAGGAAGGGAACTTCCTCTTTCTGCGCCTGGCACCATCGGGAGGGAGATCAAAAGGAGGTTAGTTTAGGGCTAGTTTTTCTTGGAGTTACCGTAGTGTCAGGTTTGGGTAGGAGTTCGTCCGGAGCTTTTTCACGGCAGCTGTTTTTTTTTTGTACAAGCCTGTAGCATGGTTTTTGGCGAGATGTCGGGGGTATCCGCGGAACAGGTCCGGGAGGCCTTGCTGTTGCTCGCGAGGGCCGGTCGGGAAGACCTTATGCAGCCGGGGGTTTTGGTCCAGACCTGGGTGGGGGCCACCAGGGGCACGCGCGCTGCCTCGGCCGGGGTTACAGCCACAATGGTGGCCTGCCAGGATGATGAGCAGGACGCTGCGGGCCCGGATTGACGAACGGAGGGGGGGGCGGAGTGCCCAAGGACCCGGCGTGAGGCGGGAAACGCAGGAGCCTGCCCCCGCGGGCCTTCCCTCTGCTCGAGTTTTTGCCTGGGGCCTCGGGGGCGGCCGTGAGGGCCGCGGCCCCCGCGCTTCCGCCCCAAGGGCCTTTGCTGGTGCCGGCCGGCGCTACGCAGGGTGAGGGGCAGACGGACAGCCTTTCTGGGCCTGCCCTGGAGCAGGCGGGAACACCGGGGGGGGGGGGGGAGAGGGGGCCTGGGTTTTCCCAGGATCATTGAGGCCGGCTCTCAATGATCCTGGGGAGGATGTGCTTGGGGGCGCCTTGCGAGAGTCTGAAGGGCTGGAAGAGGAAGCCCACATTGACCTGTCCACCGGCTCTAGGGCTGGCACGCCGGCCATGGCGAGGCAGGTGGCGGTGGGGGACCTGGGGGGCCTGAGTGGGACCCCCACTCTGGTTCCCATTGGCGGGCCTGGTTGGGTTCCTGTTTTTCCGCAGGTGGGTTTCTTCCCACAGGGGGCTGAATTTTTTGGCTACTGCCCGCACCCTCCCCCTCAGATCTGGGGTGCCGCTTCCTGGGAGGACAGGGCCCAGGGAGAGAGGATCTTGGAGCAGATTCAGGAGGTCAGGTGGGCCGAGGAGACACGGGCCAGGGTGGGGGCCGTGTGGGGCCATGAGGTTGAGGGCCCTCCCACCCCGACCTCTGAGGAGGAAAGGGAAGCGGAGAGGGAGGAGGAGTCTAGGAGGGTCAGGGCCAGGAAGGCAGTGCAGGTCCACCCCCCCAGGGGGGGTATGGCAGGTGTAGGGATGGCCAGGACGGCTTTGAGGCCCGATGGTGCTGGGCCCGCTCAGGTTTGAGCGACCTGGGGGGTGGGCGGGGATCCAAGCCGGCGGCTGTCGGCAGAGCCCGGGGGTGCCTGGCGGGGCGCAAGACGGCTCCAAGACGCAGGGCGGAAGCAGTAGGGCAGTCCGCGGCGGCTGTCCCGCCACCAAGGGCTCGGGCACCTGCAACGCGTGGCGGATCTGGAATGTGTGGGCGGGGAGGTGTGCAGAAAGGTGTGAAACGTGCGGTGAAGGAGGTGGACAATGTGGGTGTGGATCTGGAACCGGTGCTTGAGTTGGATTATGGTGCCAAGAGTGATGAGCTGGAAGACGGGGAGGTGCGGGATAACTTGGAAGGCGTAGGCGGTGCAGCGGACAACGGCGACCTTGGTGTGTTACAGGTCAAAACGGCGACGAAGACAAAGGCCGGATCGGCGGCAGTCCAGGTGACGGAGTCCAGAGGACGGCCCTGGGAGCGGACCTCGGCACTCACAGGTGAGGGTGCCTGGTGGGCAGCTTGGGAGGATGCCCCATGGGGGGGAAGGTCGGAAGAGGACTTGCAGGTCGGTGGGTGTGGGGGACGGTTCAGTGCGGGAGGTGGTGAGGCCATCGGGCGATCCACCCGGGGATGGTAAGGAGGTGGATGGTAAGTCGTGACTTTGGGGGTGCAGACGGACAAAGGGGATGGTGTTAGACGGGGACCTGGAGGGTCGGCCGAGGACAAGGGCAGAGGCCTCCGGTGAGGGCCCTCTCCAGCGATCGTACAGACAAGTAACTTCCCCCCCACAGATGGACACCACACAAAGATAAGGTTAACGCTCTTTATATGCAGTTCTTGAAGTAAGGTAGTACGATACAATGAGATCAGGACACGAGGATCCTCTCAATTCTAGTCTCTGGAAGGGAAAGGGGGTAGCGGGACAGTCTTGTTACCAATCTGGTATTGAGATGAGACGATGGGTAGCTCACAATCCTCGAGCTCGGCGTTCGGGAAGGTCGGGCCGCGGCAGCGCCAGCAGGTCCAGAGGAGGTCGTAGGTAGCAACGGGCCGCGGCAGCGCCAGCAGGTCCCGACGAAGATGGTGGTTGCAAGAGGCCGCGGCAGTGCCAGCAGGTCCCCACGAGGATGAAGGTTGCGACGGGCCGCGGCAGCGCCAGCAGGTCCCACGAGGATGAAGGTTGCAGAAGGCCGCGGCAGCGCCAGCAGGCAGGACGACAGTTCATAAGGCAGGGCTACGGCAGCGCCAGCAGTCCGTCAAGGATGAGTTCTTCACGGTGTCTCTCGACTCCAGGATACAACTGCCTTCCTGCTCTGGAGCTGCCTCAGTAATAGGTCTGGCGCCCTTTGATGTCCGGACCCTCGCACTTGGAGGTCGGGAGGTCCGGGATGAGGGAGTCCAGACACCCAGCAGGGGGGTGGAGCCAGCGCCCGGGGATGCTGGGGGCGATCGGCACCTGGCGGGGGAGAGCCATCAACACTTCTTTCTCCCATTGACCTGCCAAGTGGTCCGTTCACCTCCTGGGTGGATGGTGGTGCCGGGATGTCGGGGCCTGGCCAGGCCCAGGGTTGGGGTCGAGCTGAGGCCACGCGGCCTCATGGTGCAGTGTCCAAGATGGCGGCTGGGCCGGGCAATGGTGCTGACGGTGGCCAGGGCCAGTGATACAGAGATATCCGGGAGCAGGCGTCCCGTAGGGGACGGGTTGCAGGTTGCTTCTGTGGGTAGCACCTGGAGAGCCGGTGTCCGGGCCCTGTCATGCGGGGAGGGAGCGAGCCCTTCATGGGGCCTGTCCAACATGCGTCCCCCCCAGCTGAAGGCGGGGAGAGTCACCCATCCTCTTGGGGACTCTCCTCGTCGAGGCGGAAAAAGCGGGACAGGCCATCCGCGTTGGCGTGGTCTTGGCCAGGGCGATGCTCCACAGTGAAGTCCATCCCCTGCAGGGAGATGGACCATCGCAATAGTTTGGGATTCTCCCCCCGCATCTGCATCAACCATTGCAGGGGGCGATGATCTGTTTGCACCCGAAAGTGGGTACCTAAGAGGTAGGGCCGGAGCTTCTTAAGGGCCCATACTACTGCAAAGGCCTCCCGCTCGATGGTGCTCCAGCGCTGTTCTCGGGCCAGCAGGCGTCTGCTGATGAAGGCCACTGGTTGGTCGACTCCCTCGGGGTTCAGTTGGGAGAGGACGGCCCCAATGCCATGGTCTGAGGCATCAGTCTGGACGATGAACTCGCGGCTGTAGTCGGGGGCCTGGAGCACAGGGGTGGTGCACATGGCGGCCTTCAGCTTCTCGAAGGCCGCTTGACAGTCGGGAGTCCAGTTGACTGTTTTTGGGTGGTTCTTGGATGTGAGTTCCGTGAGGGGCCCCACAATGCTGCCATAGTCCTTCACAAACCGCCGGTAGTATCCGGTGAGCCCCAAGAAGGCTCGGACCTCGGTTTGGGTTACGGGGGGCCGCCAGGACTGGATGGCAGCGATCTTGAGCTGGAGGGGGGCCACCAGACCGCTTCCCACTTGGTGTCCGAGGTAGGTCACGGACCCCTGGCCAATTTGGCACTTGCTGGCCTTGATTGTGAGGCCGGCCTGTTGGAGGGCCTGCAGGACCTCTCGGAGGTGGCGGAGGTGGTCTGACCAGTGGCGGCTGTATACCGCGATATCGTCCAGGTAGGCAGCGCTGAACTCTTCGAGGCCCGCCAATACCTGGTTCACAAGTCGTTGAAAAGTGGCTGGAGCGTTTTTCATGCCGAATGGCATCACTTTGAAATGGTAGTGTCCATCCGGGGTGGAGAAAGCGGATCGTTCTTGGGCCCTGGGGGTGAGGCCGATCTGCCAGTAGCCTGCTGTCAGGTCGAAGATGCTTAGGTAGCGGGCAGCCCCCATGCGGTCGACCAGTTCATCTGCTCGGGGGATGGGGTGAGCGTGGGTTCGGGTGACAGCGTTCAGACCCCGATAGTCGACGCAGAATCGGAGCTCGGGGTGGTGCCCGGGGCAGCAGCTTTGGGGACCAGTATGACTGGGCTGGCCCAGGGGCTGTCCGAGGGTTCGATGACTCAGAGTGCGAGCATCTTGGAGACTTCTTCTTGGATGCAGGCGCGCACCCGATCTGGTACTCGGTACGCCCGGTGTCGGATAGGGGGACTGTCCCCAGTGTCCACGTCGTGCAGGCACCAGGGGGTGACCCCGGGGGTGAGGGTTGCCCCGGCCGGCCGGGGGCGGGGTGTTGTTAGCGGGAGCGGCTGGGACGGCGTCTCTGCCCCGGCCCTGGCCTCCTCCTCCTCCTCGGGGACGATGATGACCTTGGTTGGTTCTGTTCTGCTCGTTTGGCCCACTCCGGGCCACTCGGGTGCTTTCCCATCGGTCAGCCTCAGCGGCGAGCTGCCGTGGTTCAGTCAATTTACTGTCGAGGAGGTGCTGCCTGAGCTCGACGAAGCAGTTGTTGGAGAGGTGCTCCCACACAATGAGGTTGAAGAGCTGCTCGTAGGTTGTTACGTGGCTACCCTTGATCCATCCCTCGAAGGCTCGGCTGAAATAGTTCACATATTCTACCCAAGTTGTACCCGGGATCCGGGTGCAGTCGCGGAACCTCTGGCGGTACATTTCGGGCGTAAGCCCATATCGAGTGAGGAGGGCGGCCTTCATGTGGTCATAGGACGTCATTTGATGGTCCGGGAGCTGTAGCAGGGCATCGCGGCCTTCATTGACGAACCTCCCCCATAGACCGGCTCCCCAGTCACTTCGATCGATCCGGTGGGAGGTCATGGCGATCTCGTAGGCCTTGAACCACTGCTGTATGTCGTCGTTCCGATAATATTCACGGACCACATCTTTGGGGATGTGGACCTTTTGTTCGGTAGCGCCTGGGGTGCGCGGTTGCTCGGGCACCCCTAGGTCTTTGTTCTGTTTCCGCATTTCTATCTCTGCTAGCTTGCGCTCGTGTTCGTATGCCAGTCTTTTTTCTTCGAGTTCTCTCTGTCTTTGCTTTTCTTCCCGCTCTTCTCGGAGCCGTAAGTGTTCTAAGTTTATCTTTTGTTCCGCCAGTTTCAGTTCTCCGTCCAACTTGAGCCGTGCCAACTCTAATTCGTGTAGTCTGCTTTTTTCTCGTTCTTGGATCTCTTCCCGGGAGAGACCCGCTCTCCTTTCTTCCGTCAGAGTGGTGTTTGTCTCTGGTGCTTCGATGTTTTGGTCCCGGGGTCCGGCGGCATTTGTTTCTGCCCATGATTCTAGGGCGTGTTTGAAGTCATCTTTCGTGCTCAGACCGGTGGTAGCAATGCCTAGTTCCATACAAAATTGTTTTAGCTCTCGGTGGCTGTACTCTTCTAGTTTTTCCATCTGGAATTTCTCTGTAGATCTGCTCTCTTTGGTCGTCATTGTGGTTTAGTCGTGGGGTGAGTTACTCTCTGTACGATTACGCGTTGGTTCGGATCGCGCCACTGGCCACCAATGTTAGACGGGGACCTGGAGGGTCGGCCGAGGACAAGGGGAGAGGCCTCCGGTGAGGGCCGTCTCCAGCGATCGTACAGACAAGTAACTTCCCCCCCACAGATGGACACCACACAAAGATAAGGTTAACGCTCTTTATATGCAGTTCTTGAAGTAAGGTAGTACGGTACAATGAGATCAGGACACGAGGATCCTCTCAATTCTAGTCTCTGGAAGGGAAAGGGGGTAGCGGGACAGTCTTGTTACCAATCTGGTATTGAGATGAGACGATGGGTAGCTCACAATCCTCGAGCTCGGCGTTCGGGAAGGTCGGGCCGCGGCAGCGCCAGCAGGTCCCGAGGAGGTCGTAGGTAGCAACGGGCCGCGGCAGCGCCAGCAGGTCCCGACGAAGATGGTGGTTGCAAGAGGCCGCGGCAGCGCCAGCAGGTCCCCACGAGGATGAAAGTTGCGACGGGCCGCGGCAGCGCCAGCAGGTCCCACGAGGATGAAGGTTGCAGAAGGCCGCGGCAGCGCCAGTAGGCAGGACGACAGTTCACAAGGCAGGGCTGCGGCAGCGCCAGCAGTCCGTCAAGGATGAGTTCTTCACGGTGTCTCTCGACTCCAGGATACAACTGCCTTCCTGCTCTGGAGCTGCCTCAGTAATAGGTCTGGCGCCCTTTGATGTCCGGACCCTCGCACTTGGAGGTCGGGAGGTCCGGGATGAGGGAGTCCAGACACCCAGCAGGGGGGTGGAGCCAGCGCCCGGGGAGGCTGGGGGCGATCGGCACCTGGCGGGGGAGAGCCATCGACACTTCTTTCTCCCATTGACCTGCCAAGTGGTCCGTTCACCTCCTGGGTGGATGGTGGTGCCGGGATGTCGGGGCCTGGCCAGGCCCAGGGTTGGGGTCGAGCTGAGGCCACGCGGCCTCGTGGTGCAGTGTCCAAGATGGCGGCTGGGCCGGGCAATGGTGCTGACGGTGGCCCGGGCCAGTGATACAGAGATATCCGGGAGCAGGCGTCCCGTAGGGGACGGGTTGCGGGTTGCTTCTGTGGGTAGCACCTGGAGAGCCGGTGTCCGGGCCCTGTCATGCGGGGAGGGAGCGAGCCCTTCATGGGGCCTGTCCAACAGATGGTAAGGATGAGAAGGGAGTGAAGGTGCCTAAGAAGCTCCCATATATGGGGCTGGCGATGCCTCTGGGGTCGCATCTCTCGGAGAAACTCAAGGAGCGGATCTGGAAACATGAGTTTGTCGATGTCTTTAAGTTGCTCCATAGGGAGGTACAGGCTATGGAGGGGTCTAAAGAGGAGGAGTGAGAGCTGACGAGGTGCCCTAGGGTGCCGGTGACGATGGAGAATTGGACGTCAGCTTTCTTGATCTATGCCAGCGTTTATTGCCAGAGGTATTTGGACAGGGCGATTGCACTTTTTAAGTACATGGATATCATTCGCAAGGCACACATGCAGTTCGGAGGTTTTGCTTGGTTAAGCTATGATGAGGAGTTTCGAGCAAGGGTTAGCGCGAATGCCGAGATGTGTTGGGGGGAGGTGGATCAAGAGCTTTGGATGCAGTGGATGGCGTTGTCGCACTCCACGGCGTCCACTCACACAGCCAGCGGCCTACCGGTGGTGTGTCGGTCTTTTCCGGCCCGTCCCGCCCAAGGCGGGGCGGGGGGTGGAACAGTGCCCAGCACCATTGTCTCGGGGCAGCAGTCCAAGCAGGGGGGTTATTCCACGGGGGCCTGTTGGAGTTACAATAGGGGGTATTGTTCCAGGTATCCCTGTAAATTCAAGCACGAGTGCTCAAAGTGCGGCGGGAAGCATGCCCTTACGCAGTGCCTCACGCTCGCCACCCCCTCGGAGCAATGGCGGAATGCCAGGGGGCGGGGCCAACCTGGACCGAAGGGCGCCTACATCGGTTAGGGTGGAGGCGATGGCCCCGTGGCTCTCGTGCTACCCGGATCAGGAGGCTGCGGCGCGGCTCTTCTGGGGTTTCACTGAGGGCTTTAGGGTGGCCTACCAGGGTCTCAGGGAGCGCCGTTGGGCCGAGAATTTGAGATCTGCCAATGAATTGCCGGGGGTAGTGTCTGCTAAGTTGAGGAAGGAGGTTGAGGAAGGAAGGGTGGCTGGGCCGCTTACTGACTGGCCGTTGCGGGACCTGATCATTTCCCCGTTGGGGGTGGTACCGAAGAAGAAGGAAGGGGAGTTCAGGATGATTCACCATCTGTCATGGCCGGAGGGCCATTCGGTGAACGACTTTATTGCAGTGGAAGATTCGAGAGTGCTCTACGCGTCGGTGGACGATGCGATCCGCCTGGTGAGGGTGTGTGGGACGGGAGCGGAATTGGCGAAGTGTGACATCAAGTCTGCTTTCCGTTTACTGCCTATTCACCCGGCGGATTTTTTGCTCTTGGGCATGCAGTTTGGGGGGGCCATCTACGTGGACTAGGTTTGGCCCATTGGGTGCACCATCTCCTGCGCTCTGTTTGAGCTTTTCAGCTATTTTCTGCAGTGGGTCTTGGTGCGGGTCAGTGGGTGTCGTGAAGTCACTCACTACTTGGATGATTTCCTCTTCCTGGGACGGGCGGAGACCGGGGATTGCGGCAGGGCCATGTCGCGGTTCCAGGAGATGTCCTCGCATTTTGGGGTGCCTCTGGCGCCCGAGAAGATGGCTGGTCCCAGCTGTTGCCTCACCTTCCTGGGTATAGAACTGGATTCGGTGCGTTGGTTGGCGCGCCTTCCTGCGGCCAAAGTGAGGGAGATTCTGGCATGTTTGGAGTGGGCTGTGGGGGAACGGCGGATTCCTTTGAGGGCAGTGCAGAAGCTTCTGGGTTTCCTGAACTTTGCGTGTAGGGTGGTGCGGGCAGGGCGGACGTTCTGCAGGCGGCTCGGCATGGCCATGTCGGGGGCGGTGCTTCCACATCACAGGGTCAGGATCTCCATGGGTGTGAGGACGGACTTGAGGACCTGGGTTACCTTCTTGCAGGACTTCAAGGGTGTGTCTTAGGACTTTGACGAGGAAAGGGCGGTCTGGCAATGCCAAATTTACTCTGATGCGGCTGGGTCAGCGGGGTTTGGTGTCTTGTGGGATGGCAGGTGGTGTGCGGAGAGCTGGCCGGCCTCCTGGATCAAACAGGGCAGGAGCATTGCCTTCTTGGAATTCTTCCCTTTGCTGGTGGCACTGGTGGTGTGGGGGGAGGAATTTCGAAATAGGTCAGTGCTCTTCCACGTCGACAATATGACGGTGGTGGAGCTGGTGAATCATCAGAGGGCAAGGGACCTGAGGGTGCTGCAACTGTTGTGGAGGTTCATGTTGGCGTGTCTGCAGTTGAATGTGGTGTTTCGGGCTAAGCATGTCCCTGGGGCGAATAATGACATTGCGGATGCTTTGTCTCGTTCGCAGTGGCAGCGGTTTCGACACCTGGCACCGGGAGCGGATACGTGCAAGACCGAGCTGCCGGCCGGCATCTGGGCCTTGGGGGAGTGAGGATGATTGGGCTGGTGGAAGGATCACTGGCTGCGACCACAAGGAGGACTTATCGTTTAGCATGGTCTGAATTTAGCGCTTTCATGGGCTGGACGGTGGATGGGGTAGTGAGTGGGGAGTCAACTGTGGTACAGGGGCTGAGGAGTTACGTGTTGGCTTGCATGGATCGGGGTTTGACTGCGGCTACGATATCTGGAAAGTTGGCAGGGATTTCGTTCTACTGTGTTTTGTTCCTGGGCTTTGACCCAACTAAGGATGTGATTCTGGCCAGAATGTTGCGGGGTTGGGGCAGGGAACGTGGGGTTGGGGGGGGGTAGGCTGAGAGAGGCGGTGACGTTTGAGTTGTTGGTCAGGCTGGTGGGGGTGTTGCCGGAATGCTGTTATGACCTGGGTGAGGTGGGTCTTTTCTGCTTTTGCATGGTGTGGATGTTTTTCGGGGCGTTCCGGGTGTCTGAGCTTTTGGGTACGAGAAGTGGGGCTGGGAGGTTGTTTGAGGAGGTTCGTGTGGATGAGGGGCGCTTGGGTATTTGGCTGCGATGCTCCAAGACGGATCAATTGGGCAGAGGCAAGTGGGTGTGGTTGAACGAGTCTGGCGTGGCGGAATGGCGAACATTTCTGGGGACAGGGGGGGTGCGTTGAGGGGAGAATTTTAGTCACGCATCTGGCGCGAGAGTGACGGCGGGCCAGTTGTTGGCCATGTTGCGTAAGGCCTTGAGGCGTTTGGGCATGGATGAGGCTGGTTTTGGGACCCACTCTTTCCGGATTGGGGCTGCGACTGCGGTGGCCAGGTTGGGTTGGTCCTGGGATAGGATTAGGAGGATTGGGCGATGGAAGTCGCGCTGTTGTGAGAGGTATGTGAGGAAGTAGGATGGTCCCAGGCAGGATGTTGGTTGTTTCGGACTGTTTTTCTTGTTCTAACATCTTTTTCTTCGTAGGTTGGGTGGGTGGACCGGGCGGGAGGACGGTGACTTGGATTGTTGGGCACTCTTTCGTGCATTGGGCATCCAAATATGCGGAGCAGCAGGTTTACGGCCGTAACCTGGGACTGAAAGGACACTTGCACGAGGTACAATGGTGGGGCAGAAGTGGAATGCGATGGGGGGCACTTCTGCCCTGGCTCGCAAAAATGGTCCCAAAAAGGGGATGGCCGGATTTGTTGATCATTCTTCTGGGGGAGAACGACCTGGTGCAACTGTCTGCATTGGCATTGTTACAACTCATGCAGCGGGACCTGGAGGTTTTGAAATCGAGGCTTGCGGGGACCTGCATTGCCTGGACGGAGTTGGTCCCCAGAAAAGTGTGGAGAGGGGCTGTGAAGCATGGAGCCATAGAGAAGGCTCGGAGGAAGCTCAATAGGGCTATGAGACTCTACTGTGCAGACAAGGACATTAAGGTTATTGCACATGGCGGGATACGACTGGAGGAGCCGTTAGTTTTCAGGGATGACGGGGTGCACTTGTCCCAGCTGGGCAATGCGTACTACATGATGGAGATGAGAGATGTGGTGAGCAAGTTGTGGAATGAGGCTATCTGGTGTCGCAGGGAGTGAATGGTGTGTGTGTGGTGGATGGGCAGCCCTGAGGGGGGGGGGGGGGGGGGTGCAGTGAACCGCCCTACAGGGGGTTCACTGGTTGGCAGGATTTTAAGGGACAAGGGGGTCAAGAGCGGGCACACCCATCCCTTGGGGGAGAGTTCGTAGGGCGGATAGAAGCGTGAATGGCACGACGCAAGGAGTGGGGCTGGATGACGAGTGATTGAGGGGCAAGAATAAAGCGTGGTTGGAGCCTCTAGGGCTTGGTGATGAAGCGGGACGAGTGAAACAAATGAGGGGGCAGTGTGAGTGGGGGTTTGTTGTTATTATTATGTTGATGTTACTGTTATGTACAGATTTGCAGTTCTGGTCTAATGAAATGGCCTTTTACGCTGACAATGCGTGGTCTGTTTAATGCGCGAGGTGTGTCCACCACATGAAATTGTTTGGCAACTGTAGTATACTATCTTGTGTGATATTTCCCTATCCCTGTGCATTGGGCATGGTGCTTGGGTGTGTCCCTGGGACATATGGGATGGGAGTAGCCTCCTACCCTCCACCTTCCACCCTTTGTGCCTCCCCCATGCTGGGACTCATGGCCACCCACCCCATGCTGCTGGGCACTGTTGTAAGTCCACCCCTGTAACATGTTTGTCTTGTACACTCACCAGACTCAACGGCTCCTTCTATTCCGTGTACTCCAACCGGTGCCAGCAGCTCCATGACTTTCTGCTCCCAGGGATGGTATACAGCAGGTCTGCGGGGACCACCACCTCCAGTGTGGTGTGCAGCGGCGTAGTCCTGGTCCATCTTCCTCCTGACCATCCTCCGCAGATCGTACCACCTGTTCTGGCAATCCGCCCTGGTGCGCCTGATGGGTGCAACAGCATTGACCCGGTCTACGATCCTCTCCCACAGGTGAGTTTTTTATGCCATGCTGGTCTGTCTGACCAATGTGCCAAACAGCTGTGGCTCGACTCTGATGATTTCATCGGTAAGGATCTCCATCTCCGGGTTAGTGAACTTTGGATTCTTGGGTGTGCCCATGGTGTGGGGTGTATGTGATTGAGGGGGTGATGGTGTGTATGGATGAGGGTGTGTGGTTCTGATTGTGAAGGGGGTGGTGTGGGTGTAGATGTGATAGGGTGTATGTGTGAAGGTATGTTGCTGCAATTGTTGGTGTGCTCTCAGTTTCTTTGTTATAATGGGTATGTTGCAAAGGATGATGGGTTGTATGTGTGGACCCTTTTATAGGTGAAGAAGTGGGTGTGGCTTATTTTGAATTGGTTGGGTGTGTCATATATGGGTGGGTGTCAGGGTTGACCTCTGTTTAGCTGTGACCAGTTCATTCTTACTCAATGGTGTGTACACAGGAGACATGTTTGGTGTTGTTGTGGTGTTTTGGGTTTTGGCGTTGTGTGCGTGCGGTACTTGGGCGTGCGATCGAGTTGTACGGGCCATTGGCGGGTCGGGGGGGGCTCGCGTACGCTTGTTGGGGGGGTGTGCGTGCGGTACTAGGGCGTGCGATCGAGTTGTACGGTCCATTGGCGGGTCGGGGGCTCGCGTACGCTTGTTGGGGGGTGTGCGTGCGGTACTTGGGCGTGCGATCGAGTTGTACGGGCCGTTGGCGGGTGGGGGGCTCGGGTACGCTTGTTGGGGGGGGTGTGCGTGCGGTACTTGGGCGTGCGATCGAGTTGTACGGGCCGTTGGCGGGTGGGGGGCTCGCGTACGCTTGTTGGGGGGTGTGCGTGCGGTACTTGGCCGTGCGATCGAGTTGTACGGGCCGTTGGCGGGTCGTAAGGGCTTGCGTACGCTTGTTGGGGGGGTGTGCGTGCGGTACTTGGGAGTGCGATCGAGTTGTACGGGCCGTTGGCGGGTGGGGGGCTCGCGTACGCTTGTTGGGGGGGTGTGCGTGCAGTACTTGGGCGTGCGATTGAGTTGTACGGGCCGTTGGCGGGTGGGGGCTCGTGTACGCTTGTTGGGGGGGTGTGCGTGCGGTACTTGGGCGTGCGATCGAGTTGTACGGGCCGTTGGCGGGTCGGGGGGCTCGCGTACGCTTGTTGGGGGGGTGTGCGTGCGGTACTTGGGCGTGCGATCGAGTTGTACGGGCCGTTGGCGGGTCGTAAGGGCTCGCGTATGCTTGTTGGGGGGGTGTGCGTGCGGTACTTGGGCGTGCGATCGAGTTGTACGGGCCGTTGGTGGGTGGGGGGCTCGCGAACGCTTGTTGGGGGGGTGTGCGTGCGGTACTTGGGCGTGCGATCGAGTTGTACTGGCCGTTGGCGGGTGGGGGCTCGTGTACGCTTGATGGGGGGGTGTGCGTGCGGTACTTGGGCTTGCGATCGAGTTGTACGGGCCGTTGGCGGGTCGGGTGGCTTGCGTACGCTTGTTGGGGAGGTGTGTGTGCGGTACGTGGGCGTGCGATCGAGTTGTACGGGCCGTTGGCGGGTGAGGGGCTCGCGTACACTTGTTGGGGGGTGTGCGTGCGGTACTTGGGCGCGCGATCGAGTTGTACGGGCCGTTGGCGGGTGGGGGCTCGCGTACGCTTGTTGGGGGTGTGTGCGTGCGGTACTTGGGCGTGCGATCGAGTTGTACGGGCCGTTGGCGGGTGGGGGGCTCGCGTACGCTTGTTGGGGGGTGTGCATGGGGTACTTGGGCGTGCGATCGAGTTGTACGGGCCGTTGGCGGGTGGGGGGCTCGCGTACGCTTGTTGGGGGGGTGTGCGTGCGGTACTTGGGCGTGCGAACGAGTTGTACGGGCCGTTGGCGGGTGGGGGGCTCGCGTAAGCTTGTTGGGGTGGTGTGCGTGCGGTACTTGGGCGTGCAATCAAGTTGTACGGGCCGTTGGCGGGTGGGGGGCTCGCGTACGCTTGTTGGGGGGGTGTGCGTGCGGTACTTGGGCGTGCGAACGAGTTGTACGGGCCGTTGGCGGGTGGTGGGCTCGTGTACGCTTGTTGGGGGGGTGTGCGTGCGATACTTGGGCGTGCGATTGAGTTGTACGGGCCGTTGGCGGGTGGGGGCTCGCATATGCTTGTTGCGGGTGTGTGCGTGCGGTACATGTGCGTGCGATCCAGTACGGGCCGTTGCGGGGGGGGGGGTCGCATAGGCTTGCGCGAGGGGTACACGTGTGGTATGTATTGATTGCGCTTGCTGTGAGGCATGGGATCCCGTACGAATCCATCTTCATTCGCGACTAATTTGGCCTGTACGAATCCCCAACTGGATCGTACTTGTGTGGTTGTACGGCAGGTTTACAAATCGTACGGTTTGATTTCCGACGCAGAGTCGTACGGGGCTTCGACTGTTGTTCATACGGATGGCTGATATTCGTACGGGAATAGGCGCAAAAGGATCGTACTACGCAGGTCGGATGGTTTTTTTCAATTCGTACGGATTCGGCTACGAATACGGATCGTATGGGGGATTTTTTTTACCGGATCGGAATCGAGCCCTTTGTGTATAAGTGGCTGCATGGGTTGGTGAGTAGCTACATCTGTGTGTATATGGGTTATTAGATGTTTTTTTTAGTATCAGTATGAGTGTCTGTATGGTTTGGTGGAGGTGTTACTTAGCACATAGATGCATCAATGACTGACTCACTGTTGTATGTGTTTTGAAGACAGCATATGTGCAGGACTGTATGGGTGGATGAGTGTGTATATGTGTATGTTAGTGAGTGAATGACTGTCTCACTAGTGTCTTTATCAGTAACTACATATGTTTTAATCTAGTATATGTGAGTATTGATGTATATAAGTGAGTATATGTGAGAGTGAGAGATTGGAAGAGTTCTTGTTTAAATAAGTATGTGTTTCTATAAGTGATTGTTTAAGAGAGTAAGTGTTGGACAGGCCTCGTGGCCGGGCCGTCCCCTCCCCGCATGGCGGGTCACGGACCCCTGCTCCTCCTGTTCCCCGGACAAGAACCACCCATGCAACACGCCGGGGCCACCCCCGGCCCGTCCCCGACGAAACCCTGGCTTCTGAACACCACCGTATCGGCTGGCCCGGGTCCCTTCCAGAACCCCTGTCTCCGGCCCAGCCGCCATTTTGGACACTACACGACCAGGCCTCGTGGCCTCAGGTCGACCTAGACCTCGGGCCCAGCCATGCCCCGACATCGAGGCATCACCATCCGCCCAGTGGGTGAAGAGACCACTTGGCAGGTCAATGGGAGACGGAGTGTCAATGGCTCCCCTCCGCCAGGTGCCGATCGCCCCCAGCCTCCCTGGACGCTGGCTCCACCCCCCTGCTGGGTATCTGGACTCCCTCATCCCGGACCTCCCGACCTCCAAGTGCGAGGGTCCGGACATCAAAGGGCGCCAGACCTATAACTGGGGCAGCTCCAGAGCAGGAAGGCAGTTGTATCCTGGAGTCGAGAGACACCGAGACAAACTCATCCTTGGAGGCCTGCTGGCGCTGCCGCGGCTCCTCTTCGTGAACCATCTTCAATGCCAGCTGGCGCTGCCGCGGCCCTCCTCGTCGTGAAACCATCTTCAAGGCCTGCTGGCGCTGCCGCGGCCCTCCTCGTCGTGAAACCATCTTCAAGGCCTGCTGGCGCTGCCGCGGCCCTCCTCGTTGTGAAACCATCTTCAAGGCCTGCTGGCGCTGCCGCGGCCCTCCTCCTTGTGAAACCATCCTCCAGGCCTGCTGGCGCTGCCGCGGCCCTCCTCGTCGTGAAACCATCCTCCAGGCCTGCTGGCGCTGCAGCGGCCCTCCTCGTCATGAACCATCTACTAGGCCTGCCGGCGCTGCCGCGGCCCCTCCTTGCGAACCCTACAGCTCGAGGATTGTGAGCTTCACCTCTGCTGCTTCTGTACCGGACCGGTACTCAGACTGTCCCGCTACCCTTTCCCCCAAAGAGACTAGAATTGACGGGATCCCTGTATCCTGGTCCTGCTGTATCGCCAGTCCCCTTGCTTAAAGATATAGATAAAAGTGTGCAGAACTCATCTCTGTGTGGTGTCTATCTGTGGGGGGGAAGGTACTTGTCTGTACGATTACCGGAGAGGGCCCTCACCGGAGGCCTCTCCCCCTGTACTCGGCCAACCCTCCGGGTCCCCGTCTAACAGTAAGTTTGTGTAAGTTTCCTAAGAAGTAAGGTGGTAGTGTGTGTATAGCTGTATATGCAAATAAATGGATGATCAATAGTTTATTTGCATGTGTGATTATGTGTGTGAGTAACTTTTGGATGACTGTCGGTGTGTAACAGGATGTATAGGTGTTTCACTACATATGATGAGTGAATATATGTATGAGTGACTATATAGAACTGTTGGTGAATGAGTGGATGTGTATATAGATGGTGGTATTACTGAATTGGTTGTTGTAACTGGTATGGGTATCTCTATTTTTTTGAAAATTTTAGTTTCTATTTTTGAATATGTGTTTCAAGGGTTACATTACACTGAAAGGAGGTCTGTCACTCTGTCACAAGGATGGTGTCATCAGTGATGTCATGAGTGATGTCACTGACCATGTCATGAGTGATGTAATATGTGACGTCATCAGCAGTGCGTTGCAGGCGCGCAAGGTATAGTGAGTCCAACTAACTATAACGTGGGAATTTCAATGGTTTTATGTCAGTAAAATTTCCAGCTAACTATAACTGTTGTCAAACCTATGGTTTTTTCAGTGAATTTAATAGGTTTTTTAAATGCTAATTCCTAACTGTAACTGGTGTGAAACCTATGGTTTTTTCTGTGAATTTCATAGGTTTTGTAAATGTTAATTCCTAACTATATATAGTGCCTCAAACCTATGTTTTTTTCAGTAAATTTCAAAGGTTTTTTAATAGCAAATTTCTATTGCTATCAAATATAATATTTTTTATAATGAATCCTATATTGTATATTTATGTAATACTATTTTTTTTATGTATATTTTTCATTTTTTTTTTTGCCCTGGAGCGCTCCCGGTGCGCGTACCGATGTGCGCACCGGAAAGCGCAGTCTTGTGGCGCACCCTGGTGCGCGTACCTGTGTGCGTCCCGTTTGCGCTATTGCAGCAAACGAAAACATCATTGTGACGTATCGCGTAGCCGCGTCCGCGTGATACGCACGGCGTAAGCGCACCTGGAATCACCCGAGCGCATACGATATAAGCGCGAAATATAGTTAAAACAACTAACTATATAGGAGCAATTCCAATGGTTTTGTATGAGTGAAATGTCCAGCTAACTATAACACCCCTAAAACGTATAGTTTTTTGTGTGAATTTTAAAGGTTTTTAAAATGCTAATTCCTAACTCTATAAGGCCTGAAACCTATAGTTTTTTCAGGGAATTATAAAGGTTTTTTAAATGCTAATTCCTAACTATATAAGGCCTGAAACCTATGTTTTTTTCAGTGAATTTCAAAGTTTTTTTTAATGCTAATTCCTAACTATATAAGACCTGAAAGCCCACCAGGAATCTCCAGTATGCGCCAGGGGGCTGCATTGCAGAGAGGTGTAATGAAGCCACGCCCGTTTTTACACCTCTCTGCAACTCAGGCCCCATGCATGTTTGAAAAGGGGGAACTAATTCCCCTTGCATACTGGGGGCCCCTGGGGGCCAACTAGCCCACCTGGAACCTCCAGTATGCGCCAGGGGGCTGCATTGCAGAGGTGTAATGAGGCTATGCCCCTTGTTACACCTCTCTGCAACGCAGCCCCCTGCCGCGTTTGCAGAGGGGAAACTAATTCCCCTTGCATACTGGGGGTCCCTGGGGGCCAACTAGCCCACCAGGAGCCTCCAGTATGCGCCAGGGGGCTGCATTGCTGAGAGGTGTAATGAGGCCACACCCTTTTTTACACCTCTCTGCAACGCAGCCCCCGTGCATGTTTGAAGAGGGGGAACTAATTCCCCTTGCATACTAGGGGTTCCTGGGGGCCAACTAGCCCACCTGGAACCTCCAGTATGCGCCAGGGGGCTGCATTGCACAGAGGTGTAATGAGGCTATGCCCCTTTTTACACCTCTCTGCAACGCAGGCCACTGGCGCGTTTGCAGAGGGGGACTAATTCCCCTTGCATACTAGGGGTCCCTGGGTCATATCTGCCCAAACACCGATATTCTGAACGATTGAAAATGACTTTTCTTGAGAAACATTTGGATTTGGATTATCATGTCCTATACTTTGGAATTTTTGAAAGACTGACTTTGAGGATGCTATAAATTACTCAAGTCTGCCCGAATTGTGTGGGTAAAATTGATACCTAGTCACTTTGAATAAGAATGTACTTATGTTTCGTCTAACATTTGGAAGAAATATCTAGTTATATAACAACAGGATACTGACATAACTTGAAGGAAATAAGAACGCCCTGAAGTTTTGGCTGGCTGTGGTACATAAACTTAAGGAAAATAAAAGCATTTGAATATACACCAAGATTCAGCGCTTCAATAAGGACTCTAAGTGATATGATTTGATTGGACTTATTGTGCAAGTGGTGCTGTGCCAAACTTTGGAATATTCTCCACTACTCTCTACTACTTACTCTCTCCTACTCCACTACTCTCAAATACTCACTCTCTACTACTCATTCTCTTGTACTCTACTACTCTCTCTCTACTACTCACTCCCTACTACTCACTATCTACTTCTCTTTACTACTCACTCTCTACTACTCTCTCTCTACTTCTCACTCTTTACTACTCACTCTCTACTACTCTCTACTACTCACTATCTACTTCTCACTCTCTACTACTCTCTACTACTCACTCTCTACTACTCTCTCTCTACTACTCACTGTCTACTACTCACTCTACTACTCACTCTCTACTACTCTCTACTACTCACTCTCTACTACTCTCTCTCTCTACTAGTCTCTACTACTCACTCTACTACTCACTCTTTACTACTCACTCTCTACTACTCTCTACTACTCACTATCTACTTCTCACTCTCTACTACTCTCTACTACTCACTCTCTACTACTCTCTCTCTACTACTCACTGTCTACTACTCACTCTACTACTCACTCTCTACTACTCTCTACTACTCACTCTCTACTACTCTCTCTCTCTACTAGTCTCTACTACTCACTCTACTACTCACTCTCTACTAATCACTCTCTACTACTCTCTACTACTCACTCTTTACTACTCTCTACTACTCACTCTCTACTGCTCTCTACTGTAGTGTAGTTCCTAGTTTCCCACTAGGCCCTGCGCATTGGAATAACATAAACAGTAGTATCGACGTGGAACTGCTTATATTCCAGGCCTCCACTGACTATGCTAAACTTAATTGGGTTGTGTTACCAACTAGCTCAGAGGTCACTGGAAACTTTCTTCTCTGCATAGGAAGTGATCAGCTTCCCTGGCACAGACAAGAAGGGATTCAGTTTTCCAACAACCGTGCAACATGACAACTTTGCTCCTCAGATCAAGAGTCGATCTCTAGGGTCGTGTGAAACAATAGACACAGATTTCACTCAGTCAGTCTAGTGCAGTTTACTTTCACGAGATGTAGAGAATAGAGAGACGGGCGTGTATCAATAAAGGTTAACATTTATTGAACAGTCTTTCTTCTCGTACAAGAGAAATGTATTGCCACAATTGCAATAACTGTTATTATAAAAAGTACGTACAGTAAGATAAGTATTGCGAAATAGAACTGTAAAAGCATTAGTATGGTTTCTTAGCCATACAATGGTTTAAAAGTAATAAAACATATATACAGTCATATATACATTAGGCTAACATACTCAACTGGTGCTTCTAACTAAGCCTACCCCAGTGTGCCTGACCTAAGCCTAACACGTGAGAAGGGGAGTAAGTAAGTAGCTTAAGTTAAGTTGGTTTTGCCAAGGTTTGTTTCAAGAATTCTCGTCTAAGGGTTTAGTCAACACCATACCTCTGAATAGAATGATGGAGGATTGGTATCTCCTTCAGGGGTCTCTCTCGATATCCCAGTCACCTGCGAGGGTAAACTGGAAGCGCCGGGACTGGATTTCTCTGCACGAGAAAGGCAGCGGCTCTCTTCAGCGCGTCGAGGAAGGAGGGGTGACAGCGTCCGCGGGCAGCTGGGCTGGATGTCTTCGCAGAGGACGGCTGCACGGCTCCTCAAGCGTACTGCACCATAGGTCGCGCTTTAGCGGCGATAATGGTAATCAGTAGCTTCACCACCACAGGATAGCAGGCTGCAGCGACAGAGTGCTAGTTTTTACCAACACGGGGTCATGCAGGCAGCTGGCATCAGCAACAGGCAACGAACGTTGCTTATGGCAACGTTGGTAATATTTATACCTGACAGGTGCCGGGTTTGACGCAAGTTTGCTGGACATAAGACGTCAATTAAAGATGTCACTAGGAAGTGATAGTTATCAGTTGCTCATTAGAGTTCCATTACTAATCAAAACATAGCAAGCGGGGATTTCCAGGTTTGCTGAGTTTTTATCTTGTTGAAGAACTCGGAGTGTTATCTAGGAATATCAGATAGTGACTGCTGCTCTGTCATTGCACTAATTGGTCGCAAAGGAAGTAGCAGAGAGTCATGCTGGAATGTGGCTCTGTTCGTGTGAGGCCAGAGATGACTTTACAGAAAATCGCACTTGAACGGTTATGCCAATATAGGGAATAAATGGCTTTATAGCCGAATAGGGGCATAAGGTCACAGTATCGATCAGGAACCTAGATAAGCACGCAACACTACTACTCACTCTACTACTTACTCTCTACTACTCTCTACTACTCACTCTCTACTACTCACTCTCTACTACTCTCTACTACTCTCTACTATTCACTCTACTATTCACTCTACTACTCTCTACTACTCACTCTCTGCTACTCTCTCTACTGCTCTCTACTACTCTCTACTACTCACTCTCTACTCTCTATTACTCACTCTCTACTCTCTACCTCTCTCTACTTCTCTCTCTACTAGTCTCTACCTCTCTACCGCTACCTCTCTACCTTTACCTCTCTACCTCTACACCTCTACCTCTCTACCTCTCTCTACATGCACACATATACACATATATATGCATATATATGCATATGCATTTATATATATGTATGTGTATGTATATATATTTATATACATACATATATAAACATATATAATCTGTGTATCTATATAAATACAAATATAAATGCATGCATACATATACATATATGCATACAGATGCATGTTATTTACATGAAAGTTTAAAAAACACTAATAAAAGCAAAGCTAAAAAGCCACCTCATTACAAACAGTATGGCTTTAACTTAAACGAGGGCGAGATCTATTGAATTGAATTGAATAAAAAAACTTATATTGCGCGACTTTGCCGAAATGCATCAAGGCGCCTATAAAAAGATCATAAGAGGCAATCCAGGTAACTAAGGGTAAGCTTTGGCAAACAGCCAGGTCTTCAATGCCTTTCTGAAAGATTGCATCAATGGCAAAGTCCTGATGTCGCAGGGTACAGTATTCCACAATCTAGGGGCAAGACTGGAAAAGGCTCTGCCTCCCCACTTGGCTCTTCACACTCGGGGAACTGAAAGAAGAAACTTTTTTGAGGAACTAAGGTTTCTGGAAGGAGCATAGGGAATCAGCAGATATTTTATTCCTCCCGTCTCTTTTTTGGTCATAGTAGCCCCATATACCAGACAGAGGACCTTAAAGGAAATCCTGGCTTCAATCGGAAGCCAATGCAGGGATTTCCTGGCAGCAGAAGCTGATGACCTCCTAGGCAAGTCCAGTACGAACTTGGCCGCAGCATTTTGCACAATTTGTAGTCTCTGAAGCAAGCACTTATTTATTCCTGCATATAGTGCATTGCAGTAATCAAGCCGAGAGGCTATCAATGCAACCACGATTAGCTTACGGGCTTGTACGGACAAGTAGTGCTTGATCTTCCGCAGGATCTTAATGATGCCCCAACAAGTGGAGATTGTCCTATTGACTTGATTACCCATCGCAAGGGCCGGATCGATCATGACCCCCAGTTTCGTGCTAGGAGGGTAGGCATAGGGCAGGTCCTCAAGGATGGGGGCCACCATTCCGTCGACCAGATGTCTTCCTTCCCACCGATCATGAGGATCTCCGTCTTCTCACCGTTCAGCCTCAATGAGTTGTCAATCATCCATTGAGCAACTGCCTCCATACAGTGTCTAAAATTGGAGGCAGAAGCGGTGACAAACTGGGCGAGAGACAGCAAGATCTGGGTGTCATCTGTGTAGGAGACTACCTCCATCCCGAACGATCTTATAAGCCTGGCCAGGGGGGTCACGTAGAGGTTAAACAGGGTCGGACTTACGGCCGACCCCTGTGGGACCCCACACTTGACCGGCAGGGATGGAGATAGGAACTCCCCCAGCTTCACTCTCTGTTCCCTCTGGTCCAGGAAGGAGGCCAAAGGGCTAAAAGCCAGCCCCTCCACCCCTATCTCCCTCAGTTGAGATGTTAGCACAGAGGGGGATAGGGTATCAAACGCAGCCGTGAGATCTAACAGGATCAGCAGAGTACTTGAGCCCTTATCAACTGTGGTGCGGATGTTATCAAGCACCACAGTGAGGGCCGACTCAGTGATGTGTGCCTTCCGAAATCCGTGCTGCGAATGATCCAAGAGACCAGAGGATTCCAGAAAGGATGCAAGATGCTGGTTGAGATGGGTTTCCAGCATCTTTCCAGGGGCGGGAAGCAACGAAATGGGGCGAAAGTTTTAGAAAACCTCCAGATCAAAGGTAGGTTTTTTCAAGAGGAGTTTGACCACCGCTCTCTTCCATTGCGAAGGAAAGATGCCATCCCGCATTGCCCTATTCATGATCTCCAGTAAAGAGGGTAAGAGGGTATCCTTACACTGCTTAAGGATTTTAAGGGGGCAAGGGTCGAGAGGAGAACCCGACCTAGTCTTGGCCAGGAGGGCATCCAATTCCTGCAGGGAAAGGGGGGGAAAACTGGACAGATGGGCCGTGGTAGCAGGTCTGATAGATACTTGGGAGGGAATAGCCTGAGAAGTGGAAAGAGATATTGAGGCCTTTTGCAGCTCTGAAGGTAAAGAGCAATATCGTCACACAGCTTTTGAGTGCAGGTGACGGGGTCCGGGGTCTGCAGTGTGGTCAGTGAATCCATGATCTTAAACAGCTCTTTTGGCAAAGTAAGAGCAGTGGTAAGATTCAAGAAGTACTCCTGTTTCACTTTTATTACCTCAGCCTTATATTTCCTCAGAAGGGTTTTGTGGGTTTCCCTATCCTGTATGTTCCAACTGGCCCTCCAGAGTCGGTCCTGCCTCCTGCAGCCCTGTCTTAGATGCCTTAGCGACTCTGAAAACCAGGGGGCCGACGGCTTTTTTCTGGCAGAGTAGTGTAGGGAGGTAGGTGCCAGTTCATCCATGGCCACTGTGATGGCATCTTCTAACTTGCTCACCGCAGAACCAACATCCTCCTCCAAAGAGATCGCCATTGTGGGAATAAGGGGGGGCCAATAGATCATTAGTTATCCTCTTCAGGTTTCGCCTGGATTCCATTTTACTAAGGCCCTTCGGGATATTATTTACCGGAGTAGTATCCAGTTTCATGGGGACTGCAAAGTGATCTGACCAGGTGAGCGGGATAGGGGCGTCTGTAGTCAACCGACTATCACTGGAAAAGACCCCGTCTAGCGTATGGCCCGCCTGGTGGGTGGGACCCTTAACTAATTGCTGCAGGCCACAGGCAGATAGGGTGTCAAGGAGAGAGAGGGTTTCGTTCACCTCTAGATTTTCAAGATGAAAATTCAAATCTCCCAGAACCAATGCTTGTTTACTTTGGTTCCATCAAGAAGGCATTCAGATGTTTCACACATTTGCCATAAATTCTGAATGTTAGCTCTCTAGTTGCTCATTAGATCACTGTAGTAAAGCTACTGCTCACCAGGGAAGTCTGCTGCTGGTATTCAAAGAGCATGTTTCAGTCTGCATGTCAGAATTTTTTTCATGAAATAGAAGAGGATTTGAGAAGTCACTCAAAATGATCCCTAATTTTTCTTTCTGAAACACTAATCATACTTTCTATGGCAAAATGAACCCCCTCATTTTGTTCCTTTTTAAATTAAATGTTTTCAGACTTACCACTTCATTCCAATCAAGATGGCTACTGGTGTGCCATACTTTTGTCATAAGTAAGACTGTTAGCGCTCTAGTTGTTTTTTAGAACACTCTGTGACATTCTGTCATTGGGCTATACTTGGGCTACATCTGAGTGATATTTGGGCTACATTTAGGTTCTTTTGTCTCTGGTGGCCATCTTGGGAGACTGCATGTCAGTCTTTTTTAATGACATAGAAGAGGATTTGAGAAGTCACTCAAAATGTGCCCTAATTTTTCTTTCTGCAGCACTAATAATACTTTCTATGGATATACCCCCTCATTTTGTTCCTTTTTGAATTAATGTTTTAAGAGTTACCACTTTATTCCAATCACGATGGCTTCAGGTGTGCTATACCTTTGTAATAAGTAGGACTGTTAGCGCTCTAGTTGTTCTTTAGAACACCCTAGGAGGCTGCAGTAAAACACTAAGGAATCAACTGACAGTCTCTGTCCTTGTTGAATGTACATGTTTTACTGAGAATGTCAGACTTCATTCTCACATGACTGAGAAAGATAATGTGAATTTACAGAAAATATGCTTTCAGTTTAGCTTATAGATCCCCTTCCAAACCACCGTGGGAAAATCATGAGATATTAGTTTTCTTTCAAACATGATTCATGATATCACAGTAGAACGCTTTTTCACATGGTAAAATCACCTTAGAACACACCACAATTCCTAAAATGAGTATGGTACCATCAACAAATGATTTATAATGTAACTAAAGTCCTAAAACCCTCTATTAACTACAATGCTTTTTAATGAGGTGCTATCATGTATATTGGTCCCAAGATGGCTGCCAACACTTCTTGGATGAAGTGCTGACAGCCAATCAGATCAGATGTGTGGTTAGGCTCCGCCCAGATATATATAATTTTTTTTAACCTAAATTACTCAAAATCCACTGGAGCACATATCTTGAGACATAGCAAAGGCACATCGGGCTACCAGACCCTACAATTTTGCCAAGTATTGTGGAAATTCATTCAGCCTTTCGGGCTAAAAGTGAGTCCAACCGCCTATGGAAATTAACATAGGGAAAACACGTTTTGGGACCCCCCTTTTATCTCGGCCCCCGCTTGACGAATCCCCCGCTAACTTCCAGGGAAGGAGCGGAGCGCAGCGAGGCAAATTTAAGGAAAATTACAGGCAGATTCCTCAACCAGCGCCAAAGTTATTCCCAATAGAATGTTGCGGATTTCCTATAGAAAACAATCCTAACTATAACTACCTATTGGCGACCGCCAGTAGGTAATATATATATATATATATATATATATATATATATATATATATATATATATATGTGTGTGCTTTTAAAATATATATTTATGTCCCATAGAGTTTTGGAAGGTGCTCCAGAAGCTAAAATGAGAGTATATTTTATGTAAGTTCACATTATCTTTCTCAGTCATGTGAGAATGAAGTCTGACATTCTCAGTAAAACATGTACATCCAACAAGGGCAGAGACTGTCAGTTGATTCCTTTGTGTTCTACTGCAGCTTCCCAGAGTGTTCTAAAGAACAACTAGAGCGCTAACAGCCTTACTTATGACAAAAGTATGGCGCAGCTGAATCCATCTTGATTGGAATAAACTGGTAACACTTAAAACATATGGGGGCAGATTTATGATAACTGGCGCATCCCCAGGGATGCGCCAGTTATTTTGCGCCGCAGCTCCGCCACCCATGGTGCGCCGCATTTACAATGCGGCGCACCATGGTGCAAAAACGGCACAGATGCATGACTCATCTGTGCCGTAAAGGTGGCGCATTGCTGGACGCAGCTCCTTCAAGGCTCGGGGGTGCCCTATCTGTCCAATGCTGCCTTAAGCCTTACGCCTGCTTCAAGCAGGCGCAGGGTTTTGACGCAGCATTGGCCTGTAAGTGACTGAGTGAAATCTTATAGATTTCACTCAGCCACTTTTGCGAGGCGCACCTGCCCCGTAACGCTCACCCTGCGCCGGAACACCCACATGTGGCGCAGGGCTTTACAACGTGACGCATCTGCCTAGATGCGTCACGTTGTAAATTGGTCGTAGGGATGCGCCACGTTTACGCCACAGTTGCGTGACGCAAACGTGGCGCATCACCAACATAAATCTGCCCCTTAATTTAAAAAGGAACAAAATG